>NW_011888900.1:1436210-1443107 GCF_000151845.1 Pteropus vampyrus
CATCAAGTGGTCCTTCACGGATCTTTGGTCATATTTTTCCATCTCGGAGACAGTGGACATTGACTACTACTTACTCTTTTTTAGACTCTCTTCTAACTTCTTTGATACTATATTATCCTTTTACCTCTTTGAACTCTTCTCTGTCTTCTTAATTCACTCCCTTTCCCGTTTCCATTCTCTAAACAGGCGTGCTCTACAGGGTCTGCTTCTGAAACGTCACACAGCTAAGCAGGGTCTCTCCTGTGCATGCCGCTTTATCGGTGGCGAAAACAAGACATGCTCTTGGCCCAAGAAATTTATGGCACAGTGAGGAAATGGTTCATGTTCAGTGTACAAAGTCAAATTCAAAATCCTAGCATCAGCTCAAGGTTCTCCCAAAATGGACCCTTTTCTAGCTAAAAGCCCTTAATTACTCTTTTGCAAAAATGACTTTGTTTATGCTGTTGGCTTTTTGTTTGCCCAGATGCATACTTGATCTTGTGCATCTTGTGTCTCTGGAGTTTCTTTGATCTGCCCAGGTGATCATAGCAAACAGGTAGTCAGGAAGGTGAAGGGTCTTTAAGTTAGGCCCAGGTACCACCATGGAGCGTGTGGTAATGTCACTGACAGATGCAGATACTCCAGGGAAGGCGCAGAGCTTGGGGATCACGATGGCCCGTCCGCCACTGGGTCACTGAGGGGATTTAACCAGTTTACGTATCCTCTCTGTGCCTTTTCTCTTCACCAGAAATAATCCTTAATTCAAATGGTCGTGAGAATTAAATGAAGTAATATACAATTTTCTTCCAACTTGAGGAGTTGTATCTTTGTTCAATTCTGGAAAAGTCTCAGCCAAATACTGACTCTATTTTAGTGTCTCTATTCTTTCGTTTTGAAATTTCTCTTAGACAAATATTGAAGCTTTTTGATCTATCTTACATTTCTCTAATCTTTGAAAATTTTCATGTCTTTTCTTATATCAATATGTGGCATTCTAGTAATTCCTTTTGATCTTTTTAGATCCTAATTTTTTCTTTATGTCTAGTCTATGTATAATCTGCCTGTTCCTTTTGTTTTAGTTACTGTATTTTTACTTTTAGATCTTCATATTCTCTTTCTTATTTCATTATTTCCCACTTTTTTTTAAATGGGTTGATTATTTCTTTTATATCTTTAGATATTTTAAACATGCCTAATGTAAAATTCTTTTTTAATATAACTTAGCCGTAAGAGTCAGATCAGTACACAGATGTCAGGGGCTGTTTTTATTTCTATCTCAGTCAAAAATTATAATAGAATTCAAGCTGAGACTACTCATTACAGTGATCTTATTTGTATAAGCAGAGTTGTAACTTCAGTAGTAAGAAAATGATTCTTTGTAACCTCTTGTATTTTTAGCTGAGTAAATAACAACAATAAAATACTCATACTTCCTTGTTTACCTATACCAGTTACAGAGTACGACTCGCCACACAAGATAATAATTGTTAATCACTTTCTTGGTAATAGACCCCTAGGCTTTTAAAAATATTTACTACTTTAAGATTTAAGCACCTTTGAGATTAGTTAGTACCCATTATTTCAGTTTTATAGCCAAGGTAAGCGACTCCTACCATGACCTAATAGGAAGATAAATCTTGACTTTTTATGTGACCTTGTCCTAATATAGTCTTACTAACGAGTAACACGTATAATCAGTTCCCAAGGGTGTATGTGTGTGTGCGTGCGTGCGTGTGTGCGTGCGTGTGTGCATGTATTTATTAGTTTATACCTTCTAGGAACTAGGAAAGTATTGACATCAACTTAGTTTCCTCTACTACTTATCTGGCAGACAGCATTACTCACCTTTGGAAAGCAGTACTGCACTAAAGAATACTCAGGCATAATTCATTCTCACATCATCTTGTAACAAAAGAAAGACAGGAAAACTACCATTCCTTTCATTTTTCTAAGAGCAAATTATAAATATATTTTCAAAAGAATAAATTTTCCTTTATCCAGCACAATCAATAATTATCTGTGATTAATAGAAGTTCAACATATATCATACTGTCCATGGGTAAGTGAATTGTAAAGACAAAATATAGAAAATAGTAAAATGACATTGAACTTTATACTTTCTTTGGATATTTAGATAGTATTTGATGATAATACAGAACCTTCTTTTCATCATTGAGAACTATAATTTTATCGAATCTTTACTGCAGAAGCAAAGTTAATAGATTTTTGACTGTAAGCTGACAGATGACCCCACTTTAATTTTGGCTCAATTCGTCTCTTGAGTTGACCGGCGGTTTCTTTGGCTTAATTGTTTTTCTCATCACTGTAGAAAGTTCACAGATAGTGTAACGCAGTGACAGGGGAACGTTTGAGGGACTGGAAGTGGCCCACACGGAGACAGCGGTGCCGATGGATTGCGTGCAGGCCACTCCGTTAGAGCCCATGCTGACTTTTACTGTACGGACGTGCTTAGATGAAATGTCTCACATGCAAGATCGATTGTATTAAAAGATACATGGATAAAAATCCTATTTGCAAGCATCTCCTGGCCAGTGCGGGGCTGATAAATGTTTAAGCATCACCAGAGGGGAGGGGGGTGGGGGGAAAGGCTCTGATTTGTAGATTTGATGATTTCTGTGGTATAAAAACTCTTACAATGGCAGTTTTAACTAAAATTACTGAAAATTTAACAGTTGGCTCTCACGAGCCAGGAAAAGTCAACCCCAGCACGCCACTGAAATTTTTCCCCATATAAGTGTAATATAAAAGGAAAAAATAACGAGATTTGATGTGCAGTGATCCTCTCAATTAACTGGAAATCTCTTGAAAGTCAGGACTAAGTTCTGCACTCAGAAAACAGTAAAAGGACAAAGATGAAAAAACCCAACAACTGTGAAGCGAACCTCCTTTGATCAAGGTGGCTTATGTGCTCTGTTTTATTGCTTTTACTGAGATTTGTAGAGAGAGCATGTGTGGTTGTTGTGTATTAGTCTCTTTTTTTTCATATCTAAAGAAAAATTCTGCGTGTTTGAAAAGGGCTAGATCAATAGAAGGTGAGAATAAATATCATCGCTTTCTAAGTCCTTTAGTGGCTCATAGACTGACAAAAAGATGTTTCTGCCAATAATTAATCTAAAAATATGAACATATTAAAACACATATTAAAATACCATTGTTTTATGTGATATTGTTTGTATCACAACTATTAAACCCATTTCCTTTTATTTCAGAGAATATAGAAAACCCACTTCGTATTAGTATGACATTTTATTTTGTTTAATTTCTTTCAGATATAGTAACAATAGTTTCAATAGTTCTTTTTATTTAAAAATATTTTTAATTGTGAAGAACAGTATTTCAGTAGCATTAATCAAAATGTTAAGATAATGAATTACTCATAATTTCATCATTGTAATTAGATAGTACACATTTCTTTCTTGTCTTTCTAAATGCACGTTTTTATATTGCCATACCTGTCATTAACATTAGGACATCACACAATTTTTTCCATATTGTTAGTCTTTGTAATATGATCATGGTTTATAGCTGTATGGTACATTGAGTTGGTATATATCATAATTGGATTACTTATGATTGTTTTACTATTATAGATAGTATAATAGTGTGTTATAGATTTTAAAATAATTTATTTGAATTATGGATTTTAAAATAATTTATTTGAATTTCCCAAATGGAATTAGCAAGACTCTATTCTGTCATCATTTGATGAAGTCATTCAGTAGCATCTGTCTGTCAGTGCTGAGGTAACAAAACAAGTGGCTTTACCACGTGTAAGGCAAGGTTTCCGAGCCACATTTCTCTGTATATAAGGTAACTAAATGTTTCTTTCAAGAAGCATTATCTCTCACACAAGAGTCTTTCCCCAAACCATGATTCTTCTTTTATTCCTAAAACTTACAATCTTAGTTAAAATATTAAAATAAAATTTTAAATGAAATAATACCCAGATATAATGTTTTAGAAATGTGACTGAACATTCTCCCATTTTAAATATTATTAATAATGATAGGAATGTTTATAGACACTTAGATTTATTATCATTTTACTTTTAATTCTCACAATACTTCTATGACATGAGAAATAATATCACCCTCAGTTTACAGATGAAAACTCTGAGGCACAGAGCAGTTAATTAACATGTCCAGCGTCACAGAGAGCGGCTGACAAGTAGGATTTTCAGTTGGCTTCTCTCTGATACTGGTGTCCTTACCAGTTTATATGTTTACTTCTGTAGCTGCATATTGACAAACAATCCGAGGAAACCCACTCCTAGACTTTCGTATGTATTTTCAAAAAGCTTTCAGTCAAATATTATGAGCATGGATAATGTGATCATACGGAGATTTTTTCCTTTTAAAATTTTGGTTCAGTGGGTTTTTTAAAAAAATATATTTATGGATGTTTAGAAACTAGTAGCCGTGCTGTCATAAGCCTCTGTTCTATAATGCAAGCGATACACTGCCGTGGATGAGTATCGTGACAGTGTCAGCTAGTGTCCCAGGGGGTCATCTCTAGTGAGTGTGCTCACAGAGGTCTTTCTAACGGACAGATTCTGGTTTCGCCTACTAAGCATATCCCCTCTAAATAATTTACTAGATTTTTTCTACCAAACAGTCCCAGTGTCATCTATATAAAGATTTAAAAGTTGCGAGAGTCAGCCCCTAAGAGTTGAGTTTAGAGAAGCATCGCTTTATTCAAACCTGACATTGCAGAAGGGCACAATTCCTATCATTGTATTCCATCTCATTTATAAATTCTCTGAAGAGGGGTGAATTTTTTAAAAAATTTAGTTTTTTACCACTTATAGGAACTTAGATTAGTTTCCATATGGAAGTGTTGGACGATAAGTCTGTAACTAAATCTTTGCTAATTGGGTTTATGCCAATATCACTAAAAATGATAATCTCTTATCACTGTTAGTCATTGTGTATTCAACTTTCTTAAGTTAACCTTCTCCCTGAGTCACCTGGAAAATTATAATGTTTCAGAACCAAAATTCTTTTTTTTTTTCTAACTTTTTTTCTGTGGAGCCATTGACTGATCTGCCACATAATTTCCTACATGATGGAGTTTACAGGACTTAGCTCTGTATTAACATGTCCTCCATACACATTTCAACTTTAATAATTTAGTAAAAATCACTCATAGTAACATGTCCCTGTTGGCTAAGAAATACTTAGCTTATATATTGTCCACAGCTTCTACCCAGTAAGAGACATCACAACTGGAGTAAACAGTCACGGGTCCAGGGTGTGTAAAATAGGTTTTAGATCCTACATCAGCAAAAACTAGAAAAGATAAAAGAGTCTGTTTCCCTAACTTAATGAGGAACTTGCACGTGAATTCAATCAGCATTACGTTTGTCTTTTTGTGGAGAATAAAGTTTTTGTTAATCTAAGGTTAATCTGAAAATGACCCTTCTCATATCATGATATTCCCTTCTAATGTCACTTACTACAAAGCCAGTGGTGATTGTGTGGCACCTGTTGAGATAGTTTTGTCTGTGCTTTCCAGAGGTTCAATGCATGTATTTAGTTATTTATATAATATTCCATAGCATATATATGCAGAAACGTTATTCTTTATTGTGTGAAAGTTAATCATGAGGCACTTTTTGTTGTGTTTTCACAAGACACATTCAAGTTAGTCTCCTGAGGCATTTTAAAATGTAAAAAGTGTAAACTAATTTTAGTGGTTTAATAATAGTGAAGTAATATAAAAAGTCATCAGAGATAATAAAAGTTGTATAGAAATCGAATAATGGAAAAATTCATTTCCGCTCCTTTCGAAAGGAGGAAAAAGAACAAATCAAATTTAAAAATTAATCAGACATAAGGGACAAGATGAAGATTTAAACAACCAGGTAGATTCATTTGCAGTAATTTTGAATAAATTATATTCAAAATTAGAAAGTACTTCATTATATGTTTCTTTAGATGTGTGTTTATTAAAATCTAATGTTCTTCCATGTTATTCTGCTGAGTCTCTTGGGTATCAAAGATGGACCAATAATATATAGAGCATTAGAATCTGATTGACTGCACTGATATCTGTTGTCTGTTTATGTGTCTGAATCGTTTTTTTCCTCCCACCATATAGGCTCTTCCTATAGAGAAAAGAAAAAGATGTATTTGGCTTAATATCAGTTAAAAGTCTTGGCTAACATGGAGCAGTTACTCTGTAAATACTTTGATAATGTTCAAGTCAAGAAAAACTCTCTGAAAAAATATAGCACTAGAAAAAAATAGAAGAGATATACTAAAACATTTTCTGAAATGTGGGCAAGTTTTCGTAAATCAGTAATTTTGATGCTATGCAGCTTCCTAAGAGACGATTGTCGTTTAGACATAAATTCCTCTAGAATCTTTTAGAATTCTTTTAGAGTCTTACCCCTTCTTGGATAGAGAGAAACTCCAAGTCTTTGGCAATCTAAGCTGTTTATCCCAATGTTAGATGCTAATGATTTTTCACTTACTTAAGCTGCTGGTTTTAATGTGCGTAGTTCACTTACATGTTACTGTATTATTAATGTTCATATCTGTGAGAGTATTTTTCTGTATGTGTGTTTATAGTGGTTATTGTAAATAAGTTACCTCAAATTCTACTTGAAATTAGGTGGGGTAATTTCTAATAAATAAATAGGTATTTGTGATAAAACACATTAAAATTTTTTTAGAAGAATCTATCTTTGCCATCAGTTTAATGGCAATTAGTGTTATCATATTTAAAAGATTAAACTTCCAGAGTTCTTCTATATTTTCAGGGAAATTAGTGCCCAAAATACCAGGATTATCAAAATCTGTATTGGTCTATGGCAAAGACAGCCAGAGCTGCCAGTTTCTTATATATTACAATGTGGCTTCAATTGTATGTAGAGAAGTGGGTAGGATACAGACC
>NW_011888900.1:1444082-1447388 GCF_000151845.1 Pteropus vampyrus
TTACATGTTACTGTATTATTAATGTTCATATCTGTGAGAGTGTTTTTCTGTATGTGTGTTTATAGTGGTTATTGTAAATAAGTTACCTCAAATTCTACTTGAAATTAGGTGGGGTAATTTCTAATAAATAAATAGGCATTTGTGATAAAACACATTAAAATTTTTTTAGAAGAATCTATCTTTGCCATCAGTTTAATGGCAATTAGTGTTATCATATTTAAAAGACTAAACTTCCAGAGTTCTTCTATATTTTCAGGGAAATTAGTGCCCAAAATACCAGGATTATCAAAATCTATATTGGTCTATGGCAAAGACAGCCAGGGCTGCCAGTTTCTTATATATTACAATGTGGCTTCAATTGTATGTAGAGAAGTGGGTAGGATACAGACCTCACTTCCTGTGTCCATACAAGGTAATGTAATTCTTCAGCTTTGGGTTGGGATAAATAGGGTAAACTATGTCTGATGGAATATTCAGTTCCCAAAATCATTTTCTGCATAATCTCTGATTTTGTATTGTATTATCTCTATGGGTTTAATTACTGAATATCCCTTTGTATGGTATGGGAATACAGATGAATAGTTTACACAAGAAAAGCTGCAACCTATGTATTCTTTCAAGTTCAAGATTTCAAAGACCCGAAAGAAGGAAAACTTCCCAAGTGGTTCCAGCTGAGAAATTTTTATCCTCATTGAAACCTACTCCCACACATTACCTCTCATCCTTTATTTCTTTGCCTCTCTAATACAAAGCCATTTCCCTTGAATGAAATACTTTGATTTTCAATGAAAGAAATAACTTTTAACTCTCTTTTCCTTGTATTCCCAAATGGAAACTGAACCCACCATCAGAGTTAATCTCTTTCACCCATTAATACTCCATGTATCTTTTTTCCTCCTCATACAGAATCAACTTTCTGCAACTTAAAAGGAGGTTTTCAAATAGTTACTTTCAAAAAGAAGTAATGTATTTTGTACTAAATAAGCCCAATTGGGAAAAGATGTTCAGTTTCAATGCAGTTCAACAAGTCTGTCAAAAAGTTATATTGTATCAGAGTAACTCCAAGTAATCTACACACTCATGTATTGTCTTTAGTTCAGAATGAATTTCTTTAAAACAAAAAAACTCTACTTTTTTTCTCACATACTACTAAAGACCTATTTACCTAAGGCAAATTATATGGTTGTTAATTTTCATTAGTAATCGTTTTATCAGGAACTATGCCTCAGTTTCCTCGTCTGTAAAAGAAGTAGGTTTCTTGCAGTGGATGATCTTTTAGTTTTCCTACAGATAAAATGTAAAATTATTCTATTCTGTACTGTGTCAGTAGTTAAAAACCACTGTTGGGATAATACAAAACCCTTCTTAGGAAATTCAAAAAACAAGACTTAAGATACTTTGAAATCTAAGTGCTTAGAAATAAAATCAGTGGAAAAAAAACCCAGAAAATAAAGTGTGTTTGTGGGAGGGGCGGAGGACAAAGTATTCTGGGTTGGCTTTATTAGATAGCCTTCTCCCGGCTCCCCTCCTGTTCCAGAGCCACCCATCGCTAAATCCCCGCTAAATTAACAAAAACGCAGCATCTTCACGATGAATCTCTGTGTTAAGATGTGAATATGTGAAACGTTGAGGATACGCCATATCAGAGAACAATCAATTTTCCTTTTTTTAGCTTTGTCTTCCGCAACTTCATAGACTCAGCGCTCTTGCAGGACCACAAGACATCCCCGCAATAATGACATATTCCACGCACCTCTGCTCACCTCTTGCTGGTCCCTTTGTCTGAAGCCTGCATTCTCTGTCCCAGCCTTTCAGATTTCTGGCGATCACGCAGGGCCTGGCTAAAATGCCAGCTCCTTTCTGAAGCCCAGCTTGATATGATTTCTTTCTCAAGACTATTTCATACAGCTTTATGTTTTTATTTTACAGAGACTGTAATAGTGCATTTTACTCACTTTTGTTTTCTTTCTCGTCCCTTATCTCCTAATACAAAGCAAGTAACAGGCAGATTTAAGATTTGTACAGATTCATCTCCTATCTAAAGACTTTTTTCCTGCATTTTATAGATGCGAGAGAGAACATGGCAGGGCAGAGAGCATGCAGTAGGTAATGATGGAGTGAATGACGTGTATTTTAACATTTTTTAGAACGAACTATATTTTCCCTAAGTAGAACATACATTTTCAGTTAATATATCTTATCGGTCTTTATAGACAATGAGTTTTACTTTTCTCTTTTCAAATTTCGTAGTATGGCCTACAACATATTATTTAAAGATTCTGCTATTCATAGATATGACTTTGAAAAAATTTTGATATTATATACCATGTAAAATGAATGTTTTTATAGAAAAGATTTCCAAAAGTAGCCGTATTGGATCAAAAGTTCTGCATGTTTTTTATTGACAGATTTTATCAGTAAACAAAACAGTGGCATGAAATTTCCCATTTTTGTACACTGTCGCCGACACCCCAACCTTTATGCTTTTTGCAATCTGATGGAAATGACGTGTGTCTCATTGTGACTTCTAACCACCAAACCACTGTCTGTGTCTGTGAGTTTTCGTTTGTCTTGTTTGCTTGTTGCTTTCAGTTTTATGTCCCACATATAAGTGAAATCATACGGTTCTCAATTTTTTCTGTCTGATTTATTTCACTTAGCATGATCATCTCAACATCCAACCATGTTGTTGCAAATGGCAGTATTTCATCTTTTCTTATGGCCAAATACTTTTCTAAAGAAGTTTTATAATTTTTCTCAGCAAGATCTTGGACATTTATATTATTGTTCACTTCTATGTATAATTTAATTTATTTACTCTTATAAATTCAGGTTTCCTTTTCATTACACTTAATTAAATATTGCTGTTTTATGGGATAATTATTTGTTTTTGCCCGTTGATTTTGTGTCTAGTCACATTACTGAATGCTCTTATTCATTTTGATTACCTTAGTTGATTCTCCTGGATGTTTAGATGGACAGTTAAATTATTTACTGATAATATCAGTTTGGATTCTTTTCCAATAGTTTAAATTTTATTTTTTATATTCTTACTACATTTGCTGGAGTTCTAGGGAAATGCAAGATAATTATGGTAATAATGTGCATTCTCAATTTTTTCCTTAACTTTAATAAGATTCTTCTAATTTCCTTCTGTAGTTATATTATTTATAATGAGGTTTTTGTATAACACCTTTATCAAATTAAGGAAATACACTTTTTTTTTTGAGTTGTGAATGTATTTTGAATTTTTCCAAATGCTGTCATGATTTAGGGAGAATATCATATGCTTTTGGCCTAAAATTG
>NW_011888900.1:1447438-1455789 GCF_000151845.1 Pteropus vampyrus
CACGCACCTCTGCTCACCTCTTGCTGGTCCCTTTGTCTGAAGCCTGCATTCTCTGTCCCAGCCTTTCAGATTTCTGGCGATCACGCAGGGCCTGGCTAAAATGCCAGCTCCTTTCTGAAGCCCAGCTTGATATGATTTCTTTCTCAAGACTATTTCATACAGCTTTATGTTTTTATTTTACAGAGACTGTAATAGTGCATTTTACTCACTTTTGTTTTCTTTCTCGTCCCTTATCTCCTAATACAAAGCAAGTAACAGGCAGATTTAAGATTTGTACAGATTCATCTCCTATCTAAAGACTTTTTTCCTGCATTTTATAGATGCGAGAGAGAACATGGCAGGACAGAGAGCATGCAGTAGGTAATGATGGAGTGAATGACGTGTAGTTTAACATTTTTTAGAACGAACTATATTTTCCCTAAGTAGAACATACATTTTCAGTTAATATATCTTATCGGTCTTTATAGACAATGAGTTTTACTTTTCTCTTTTCAAATTTCGTAGTATGGCCTACAACATATTATTTAAAGATTCTGCTATTCATAGATATGACTTTGAAAAAATTTTGATATTATATACCATGTAAAATGAATGTTTTTATAGAAAAGATTTCCAAAAGTAGCCGTATTGGATCAAAAGTTCTGCATGTTTTTTATTGACAGATTTTATCAGTAAACAAAACAGTGGCATGAAATTTCCCATTTTTGTACACTGTCGCCGACACCCCAACCTTTATGCTTTTTGCAATCTGATGGAAATGACGTGTGTCTCATTGTGACTTCTAACCACCAAACCACTGTCTGTGTCTGTGAGTTTTCGTTTGTCTTGTTTGCTTGTTGCTTTCAGTTTTATGTCCCACATATAAGTGAAATCATACGGTTCTCAATTTTTTCTGTCTGATTTATTTCACTTAGCATGATCATCTCAACATCCAACCATGTTGTTGCAAATGGCAGTATTTCATCTTTTCTTATGGCCAAATACTTTTCTAAAGAAGTTTTATAATTTTTCTCAGCAAGATCTTGGACATTTATATTATTGTTCACTTCTATGTATAATTTAATTTATTTACTCTTATAAATTCAGGTTTCCTTTTCATTACACTTAATTAAATATTGCTGTTTTATGGGATAATTATTTGTTTTTGCCCGTTGATTTTGTGTCTAGTCACATTACTGAATGCTCTTATTCATTTTGATTACCTTAGTTGATTCTCTTGGATGTTTAGATGGACAGTTAAATTATTTACTGATAATATCAGTTTGGATTCTTTTCCAATAGTTTAAATTTTATTTTTTATATTCTTACTACATTTGCTGGAGTTCTAGGGAAATGCAAGATAATTATGGTAATAATGTGCATTCTCAATTTTTTCCTTAACTTTAATAAGATTCTTCTAATTTCCTTCTGTAGTTATATTATTTATAATGAGGTTTTTGTATAACACCTTTATCAAATTAAGGAAATACACTTTTTTTTTTGAGTTGTGAATGTATTTTGAATTTTTCCAAATGCTGTCATGATTTAGGGAGAATATCATATGCTTTTGGCCTAAAATTGACGAATATAGTAAATTACCATAACACATTTTTTAACCTTTAAAACATCTTTACATTTTTGCTTAATCTATTCAATCTTGATGTATTTTCCTTTTAATGTGTTGCTGGATTTTATGTGTTATGATTATATTTAGGATTTTTGCATTGGCATAAATGAGATTTAGTTAGAGTAGTGTGTGTGTGTGTGTGTGTGTGTGTGTGTGTGTGTGTGTGTGGACTAGTGTCATTATTGCTCGGTTTTGTGCCAGAGTTTAGTGAATCTTACAGAATGAATTAGAAGGTATACATCATTTTGTAGGTTCTGATTTGCTTGTTTCTTAGTTTGATCAAAGAGCATTTACTCACATATAATAACTTCTCTATTGCCATGTCATCATATAATGCTATTATTTCCTTAGTCCCATATGACTGTAGCCAATGTTGACTCACAGAAATGTAATACATCTCTTCTAAAGTCAGCCTATAATTAACTTGCATTTTAATCATTTAAGACAGATTAAATCCTAGATTACTTATTTATAAATAAAAAGCAATATAATTACATTTTAGCAAAACATGCTTAGTTATTGCATATATATTGCATTTGCTTGTAATATTAAATAAAACATCATTAAATAACATAGCAAAATATGTTTGAGTTGCAGTGCCATGGATTATTATGCCTCATGGTGAAAAGTCCTTCTGTCTCCCGTTTCATTTGTTGTTTTTATCTTTAAAGTCAAAAAGGGATGATGATAAATTTAAAGATTTAGCAATGCTTCTCCAACTTGACTCTAAATAGAGACTGTCTCCCTGAATTGAGCTGCATATAGTAACAAACTGTGCAATTGTTTTCCAGTGTTTATGGGGGGTAGTTTTCCTTATAATAATTTATCCAGGTATTGATAATGATCCTGGTGGATTTTTGCTTCTTTTTGCTTTCCTTCTGGTTTTTCTTCCTATTTTCTATTAGCATTTCAAGTGAAAAGTCCTAGGTGAACAGCTTACCATCAAAGGAGAATCTTCCTAATTTGTGTTAAATATCTAAGATAAAGCACCAAAAGTAATATTGATTTTTTTGTGTTAATTTTAAATATATCTTTCATATCAGTTTACTTTGGGGGGGAAAAACAATTTTAATTCCTTGGCAGTGTATAATACACCAAACACAGAATTTCTCTGTACATTTACAAAAATTATATAATTGTGCTTCTCTGTAAGCTAAAGGTTTTACCTTTCTCATTTTCAAAGCTTTACATTAATCCTCTCTTTGATTTTCGACTGTGGATTTGGGGGTAGAAAAAAAACTATGTGCTTTTGGGGTTTGTGCAAAAATAAGATAAGAAGTAGTCTTATATTAGCAGCTTAAAGAAATCCAAATATCAATGCTTAATAGAAAGACTCGATGTTGATTTAAGTGAAAGTGAGATATAAAGCAGTAGTTGAAAATTTGAGACTACAAACATTATAGAGACTATGCATGGAAAGTGATATAAGGATCTCCAAGAATTTTACGGCGATGCTTGAAAAACGCTAAACATTTTGAGAAAACACTGATGGAATGAAATTAATATAAACTTTTGCTTTATGTTACCATTTAACACGAGATTATCAGGTTGTTAGAGGCAGGTGTACACTTTTTTTTGGTCTAAAATAAGTTTTTATGATTTTGAAAGGAAAATTTTACATGACCAATATCATTTATCAATGTATTCCTTAAAATACTCGTATTTAAATACTCGTATTTAAAACCATAAAACGATAGATCCACAAAGAAACTTGATCAGTTAATAACGTCCTCTAATATTTCAGAGAAACTTTAGTCAATATCAAAAGCCGCATAGCTAGAGAATTTCAGAACCAGGGTCCTAAAAGATTTGAAGACACTAGATTAGTTTCATTATAATGTTTGACATTAAAGCATCGTACCCTTCTGTACCACAGAATCAGCCAATACATGCAATAACTTTAAGCACATTACTGCCTAAAATTTGTTACCATCACTACTCTTTATTTGTTAAAGACGTGATCATCCTTTTTCCTTGTTGGTGTCTGTTCACTAATTGCCTCTTTCTGTGATTATATATCAGGTATAACCCCTATCAAAAGCCATACATAAGGCAGATAATCATTTCCATATTCAAATAGACAAATAGAATCCACATAAGTGCATTAAATAATTTCACTGAAAATATTCAAAATTTAGGATCCTTTAAAGGGGCTTTATATGTATGATTCATATGGTGATTTATGGATGTGCTCCCTCAAATATATTATCTTCACCCAACTTTCACCCAAATCCTTGTCTTGGGTTCTGCTTTTAATGGGACCCTAACTAAGAGATAGAAACATAAAAATATAGATATATATATATTGATTCAGCTTTCGAGTATGTATTTATGTATATACATGTGAATATGTTTTGTAAAATGCATTCATGTACATAAGATATATGCTTTGTGACAATATCAGTATGTCAGGAGACGCTACTGAAAATATTCTTGCTACATCCTTTACTCTTCGTTGATTTTTAGGGTTGGTCAAGTTTAGCTGTCAAGTTTCTCTTTGATTCTAGTGATTATCCTGAAGTTGCTCAGTCAATAAGCACAGTTCCCTTTTTCTCCTGTCTCTACAAACTCACTATTTATTTATATTCCCACCGTGTGTGTGTATTTGTATTTTAAAACCACACATAATCCACTCTGATGCCGATTTCTTGCTAGAAATTAACAAATTCTTTTGCCATTTATGAAGGACACATTCTGTAATTCTTTTCTTAATGCTTCCAATTCTTTCTCCCATTTACAAAAAATCTTAATACATGTATAAAGAATTTTTTACAGAGTTACTAGTCATTCTTACACTTTTAGAAAGATAACGTATTTAAGCATGAAAATAACGTTCTTTCTCTCCTGCACTTACGAAATCCCTCCGCTCGTTCCAGACAGCCGCATGGTCTGAACTCCTGGGCTACAAGTCGTTCACTGTAAAGTCAGAAAAACAGTCATGACACACTGAATTCTTGAGTTCACAGGTCGTAGCTCTAAGTATGAGAGAATTGGGGTGCACACCACACTGAGAGACCAGATGAGACGACACCATTGGTGGGCCGGAAGGGGAAGCTGCTGTTCAGAAGCACGAGCCTCTGGCAGAAACAGCACCCCTTTCCTCACACCAGCAGTGAGCGAAGTAGTCTGCTCTGCTCGCAGGGAGGATCACTGACCCACAGTGACCCCACATCAGTATCGTTTGTGCGGTGCGTAGGGACTTTTGTCTGGGTCCTGAAATTCTGCATGGGCATGTGTGGAGGCCAGCCTGGGAAGGCAGCCTCTTGGCCTCAGGTTCAGGACAGAGCATGGGCACTCTGGACAATTTGAGACAAGGAGGGGACATAGAGAGAAAGCCCAGCCCTGACTCGGTAGATGAAGTTCATGACTTGCAGGCTGTGATCTGTAAATGATGTTCCTTTTGGGGGGGGAAAAGTTATTGATTATAGGCGTGTTTCCTTTTTTTATTATTGGTAATTTTTTTCTACAATAAATATGTATTGAATTTGCACCTAGAAAAATTAGACCTAAAATATATATCTACTGTAGATCAGTGACAAAGTCCACTATCTATAAGTGCAATATTTTGCTTTTTAATTATTTTATTCTTCCACTGGTTATCTATAGACATGAATATTCATGTAAACATGCACAATTTCTAACAGCCTTCCGAAACTCAATACATTTTAGATTATTATAATTAACAATTGATGTTTTATGCAGTATTTTTACAAAGTAAAGCAAATATGGAAAGTTAATACAATTATCGTCTTGTGGAATTTATAAAAGCTCTGACAGCTTGTCTCAAATTTGCCTCTACTTTGCTATGTAATGGACAAATAATTCTTTGTAGTGCCGTTTCTCTAAGAAGGCCAGAAGTTTCAGCCATATTCATTTATTTCAGCTTCCTATTTATAGAATAAACGGAAATCATCAAACAGTATTTCTTTGGAAGAGAATTGCACAGAAATTCAAAATCAGTTCATTATAAAGCCACTGACTTACTGTCATGTGCAAACTTTGACCCTAACAAATTACAGTAATGTTCTAAGTAACTAGGAAGATATTTCTTTCTATGGAACACAAAGTGCATCAAAAGTAAACGCAGTACTTGAGGGAAACATACAGCCATCTGCCAGTGGAGTCTGCCAGGAGATCAGACGCTGCCACTGAAAGAGCCACCTTCAGTGACTTGGCATCTGGACATGCTTGATTTGATGAGGTGCATTTGATTACATTGCATTTGGGCATTTTCTTGGCTGTGTATCCTGGGATGAGCACAGTCCAGCAGCTATGGAGGAATACGTGAATCCTGCTCTGAGTAAACCCAGAAGGGTGTAGAGGAATGGAAGGACAAAGACATCAGTCTTTTTCTTTACTTGCCAGTGAAATCAGCGAGGAATGGTTAGTTTATTTCTGGTTTCTCTATCTCCTTTTGTAGTTCCCTTTGTGAATAAACACAGCCCCAAGAATTTCCTGCGATCAACTCTTAAGAAGAGGATGATAAGCTACGTGCATCCCAGGAGGGTAATAAGATAACATACCTAGGGACTAGCAGAGGATCCGGCAGGTGGGTGATGGAGACAAGAGCTTATATATTTAGCAGTAGAAGCCTGTTATCTCACGACCTCCAAGAGGAAGGTGGTGACCGGAGAAAGGGGGCAGTGGATTAAGTGCGAAGGGGACAAGTTGGAGCATGCTTTTGTCTTTATAGGTCTGGGTCTTCATGTACAGATCGGAGCCTCTGTCCAGGTATATCACTGAAACCTCGCAGCATGCCTGGTACATGGCAGCTCTGCTCAGTAATGTTTGGTGAGTTGAATTAAATTGAACTGATCAACTCAAGTAAGTCAAATGATAAGTTAAAGCTGACAGCATTGAAGAAAAACAAGATTTGGAGTACGTGACAAGGTTTTCTTGAGTTGCTCAGAAGAAGGCATTGGGGAAATCAGCAGAAATCATGTTGATGATATGGTAGCCTGGAGTTCAGTGAACGGCCTTGAGAGCTTTTCAGCACTTTACGTGTGATAGGATTCGTAGTGGTCCCAGGGTAGCACATTTGCCATACCCCGTGAATCCATTTTGCTGCATAACTGATAGATTCGACAAAGGGTAGGTAAGAAGGCAGCCGCAGTGGAGAGTCGTGGGTTTTCTCCGTCGTTGGCGGGCTGATAGAGATGAGCAGACCACCAGGATTTTAAAAGAACAGCACTTTCAACACGAACAATCTTTGTATCTAATCATTGTGTTCTTCTGGGCCTCCTATTAGCCTCTCTCTTCAATTATTTACTGAGTGTATAAATACTTGTCAAATACGGACATGTGTTTCTGAAGCATTTCTAAGCCAAATTCTCCAGTCTCTCATTACCTCAGGAACTCGTTTGCAGAATTTGAACGCCACATGTGGATGTGGGATATTTCTGCTTTCCTCGAGGCGGTGTGTGTGTGTGTGTTATGAATGTGTCATTCTGAAGTACAGTAGTTCTTGTCTTCAGTAGAAAATTATTTAACATTCTTTGTTGAATAAGATACTTTAATTTATAAGATATTTCTTGTATAAATTTTAAATAGAATGAATATATTGAGGTTCGAGAGAATACTATATAGCTTTAAGATCTCATATTTTAAATTTTAAAATAGACATTAGGGTTATTTTTGCAATAGTATGATGTTCGATTGTAATGGATAGATCAGTATTCAGTACATTTAATCCTACAGAGGAAAAGTTGGTTCTAATTTAAAAATGGGATAAGACAGACAGACAATTCAAGATGTTGGAAAAAATCAACTAAAATCTGAGTGAAATGAGTAGCACTATTAGTCATATAAACATTTCTATGTGACAAGAGCCATGGTGACACCTGAAACAAAGATTGGAAAGCAAGAGCTTTCAGTTCGATTTTCAGCTCTGCTGTGTTATGGTGGAAAACCTCTTGCCTGACTTTGTACAATAATCAGACTCATAAGAATGGAATGAGGATCAAATGAAATAATTTATATTCCTCAAAATATCTCAGGCACAGGTATAATTATCAATCATAACAACATCCTTTCTACAAATTTCTTGTCTGTAATACGATGTGGTGCTTATATAAGCCATGAAATGTTGATCCAACATCCTAAAGTTGCAATGGGATTTCTTTTATATTTGTAATATATTTCTTTTGTATTATAGTCAGATATAGGGTTTCTTACATAAGAGAATTCACTGAAGAACAGTGTAGCAGTATCGCTGTCTCTTCTGGGTTGGGTATGTTTGCCAAAGGAGCCTTTCTAATAAGATTAGAAATGAGATTTCTCCTTTCTAGGCTTGTCCTCACTTTTTTGGTCTAGTCCCTTGGCATAATAGGTGGTTTCACAAAGAGAATAGATCATAAATCAGCAGATTTTTAGGAAGGACTCCTGAGGGTTTCATGCTTTGCTGAGCCTACTCATGGCAGTGCACTTATTGTAATGAGCTTTGGTATTTAAAATCAGAGAGTGAAAGTATTTCACCTTTTTGAAGGTCAACTTTATTCAATAATTTAGAGAAAAAGGTTAAATATTAAAATACATTTTAAAATTTCAAACAAGATGAGAACTTTGTAGAAGAAAATCCAATATGTACACAATAAAACATGAGGCGTGAGGTCAGTGTTGTGACTTCTAAAATGACAGTCATCCTCGCTTCCGCCTCTAAGAGCAACTTTGGACTGTTCATTAGAAAAAAAAAAATCCCAATGTCATGGCTCACAATTAGACTTCTGAATTCAGTTGAAGATTTCTT
>NW_011888900.1:1457074-1459156 GCF_000151845.1 Pteropus vampyrus
GCCTCTAAGAGCAACTTTGGACTGTTCATTAGAAAAAAAAAAATCCCAATGTCATGGCTCACAATTAGACTTCTGAATTCAGTTGAAGATTTCTTGGAAGCTCTATTAGTGCTTAGACAACATTCCTCTAAGGACCTGCAAGAAAAACACTGTTTGCCAGATTCACTTGAAATTATATATTTTTTCTTGGTTGTTAATTTATCAGCTTCATATGCAGTTAGTTTTATCTATTTCAGGTTTTTTTTTTTTTCAATTTTTAGTAATTTATTTTTTCATTTATTTTTAGTGTATTTATATTTCCTAAAAATATCTAACTCTTATATTTTGAAAAAGAAAACTGTCCACAGAGAATTCTCACTTCTGGATTGTCCTGTTATACTCCCTGTCTCCTCCTTTAGGGAACCATTTTTAGTTCTTTGTTTTTCTTGCCAATATTTGGTTTTGCAAATATTGTAAACACTGCTCTGGACTTTGTTGTCGTTTCGTATTTTTCTCACTCAGTGTTTATGGCCTCGATAGTGGCGTTGGTTTTGTGGATATATACTTACTGCAAATTCATCAAGTTGTAGACATTAAAAGTGTATAGCTTTTTACATATCAATCATACCCCCATACCCCCATAAAGTGGTTTAAATAAGAATATTAAATGTTTTACTAAATAAAAAATCTAGTGTACAGATCACTTTGTATCAGTACACATATATTTTCTTCTTTTTGAGGCTACACGGTGTTCAGTTGTACTAATGTTCCATATTTTATTCAACCATTTCCCTACTGATGGACGTTTTAGTTTTTTCCAATGTTTGGTTTTGGAAATAATGCCACAATAAAGGCCTTGTTATTTCATGCCTCTGCCACTTCGTGTCAAGGGTACATTCTCATGTTTATTATTCTCTTGCAGTAATTAATGGTTTCTTCACATACGTATTTATGCTTGAGCAATATACCGTGGGTTTTAGTTGCTTCGATATTTATTGATAAATAGTATCAAACTGTTTTAAGTATTTTAGGACACTTATTAATAAAAGTGTTAATTAGTAAAACTTATCTTGCTATGAGTAGCTATAGGTCATTTGTTTTTGTGCTCTGTAATATTATTGCTATGAGCATTCTTATGCCTCTCTGTTCTGGTGCATGTTTGCAAGAATTTCTGTGTGTGTGTGTGTGTGTGTGTGTGTGTTTGTGTGTGTGTGTGTCTGTGTGTCTGTGTCTGTGTGTGTCTACAGAAAGTCTTCTGGCTGGACAACATTACCATCCTCTGCTTAATATCCAGTAATGGTTGCTTATTATCTACCAGATAAAGCCCAAATGAAAGTATTACAAACATGTCTAGTTATCGTTTTCAGCTACTCTCCCATGAGCAACTGTTGGTAAACTTTGCCATGCTGTGTCCTATCTCTGTTAGTTGGGACTAGCTAGTTCCTTTACCTGAAATGCACTTTACTTCAGTTAATGCTAAACTTCTACTTGTCTTTCAAGAGTCAGTTCAAGTATTTCATCCACTGCTCTCAGAGATGAGATACTTGTCTTTCTTGACTGTTCTTGTGTTGAAAACCCTTATTCGAATACTAAGCACACTATGTTAAGTGTTTGTGGACATAACTGCCTCTTCCCCTTAACTGTGAATCACTGAGAGGGAGGAGCAAGTTCTGGTCATCATTGCATTACTGGCATCTAGCATAGTGTTTGGTTCATAGCAGGTACTAGGAATGTTTTTGTTTTTTTTTAAATTGATGAATCTGTGTTTTAAAAATGCTGAATGTGCATTATGTGAGATGCATAAGATGCATAAGATCTCAAAATTTAATCTGGAAAATTCTCCCAATTCTCTGACCCTAGGAGGAGGCAAACACCCAGAAAAGAGTTAAATATTGAGCTAATACCTTAAGAAAGTTGGGGGTGGGGAAACTTTTCATGGTCAATCAGAGGCACCCACAAAAATCATGAAAAGAATTAGGATTTTTAGAGCAGGAAGGCCAAGAGAAAGAAACAGTTAAGGGTTTTGTGTTGGTTTTCCTTAATTGTCTTACATTCAGTTGAGAACTTTGAAACTCAAAAGGGAAGTCTCAAAGGGTAGTAGGC
>NW_011888900.1:1460876-1464201 GCF_000151845.1 Pteropus vampyrus
ATTATAGAACTCTGAAAATTCCGCCCATGCCTTTCTTTTGACAGAAGCCCAAGGCTTCTTTCTCCTGTGTCACAATTTAATTTAGAATCCCACGTCTTAGAACGGAATTAGAATTTTATGAATACTCTAAGATTGTATTCTGTCTTTTTAACTCGTCAGTTTAGAGAGAGAGAGAGAGAGAGAGAGAGAGAGAGAGAGAGTGTGTGTGTGTGTGTGTGTGTGTGTGTAGTAGATACGAGAAACCCATGTTCTGATCTCAGTGTGATTCTGCATAATATCACAAAACCGTATTTTTAATGGACTGATCATTTAAGGAAAAAAAGTTATATAAACCGATTTTCTATTTCTGTCTTAAAAATACTTTGGTCCAAAACTTTGAATCTCTCTCTGCTTTAGTTTTCTCACCTATAATATGAAGTCATTTCAGTAATCTTATCTTCACCGAATTCTTAGAACAATATAATTTATATTTACAAGATGTTTTGAAACTTTTCAAAGGAAGTGTTTCATAGTTATAAGATTTAATCTTGAGATATTTTTCTTTGAAATTAACTCATTGCTTAACATTTCTCTTTTCTATTATGGTCTTAACAGTTTTATTTTCCTGTCACTAGATAACCTATTCTTCTTCTGGCATAAAAATTTAAATGGATTATATTAGTGAATATCTTATTTTATGCTTTACTGAATATTTTGTATTATTTTTAGGAAATAAAATCTTCATTTAATTAAATAAAAGAAGGGGTGAAATATTTGGTAGGTATATATTATATTGAGCAAACATCTATCTATATACTTAATAGGGAAAATAAGTGTTTAGTGAGAGCAGAAAAAAGAAAAAAATTATTTTTAAGAATAACGAATACATTAATGCAAAAAGTAAGTTAGAGATAACATTTATTTTACGCTAAACATGAATCTCTCCTGACTACACCAGTAAATAAAAATATTGAAGAAAATAGGATAATACCAATTTCGGTAGCAAGACATATATAAAGAATAATTTAATAATCATTGGTAAATATAGCAATAACATTTTATTAAAATTTAAGGCCCTGTTAATAACATTAATAAATAGAAGAGGCATAAGAACAATAGTATTGAAATTTAAATTCAATCTTGATAATAGATATTAGGAATTGACAAGACAAAGCATTTAGTAAAACTGTTTTCCTCTGGCTTTTTAAACAATCAAGATTCATGTGTATTTTAAGACAGGAAGCTGGCCCTAGGAGACTCAATAAGAGGCATTTAAAAAAAAAAAGAAAACAGGCATAAAAGAGGAATTTCAAAATGGCCCACCGCTGGCAAAGTGGTTGGTGTACATTGAAGATTCGTCTTCTAAGACTTGCCTGTGATTCTGACATTTTCACTATGTCTCACAAAATTCTCTTTGATCCCGACTAGAGCCTTTCCTATTTTTTGTTATTGTTCCACTACTTTTGTCACTGTTGGCTATTGTCTAGTATTGCCTTTAAGTCTAGAGAAGTACACTATGCCATATGTAAGATAAATTCTAGGGAAAATATTGAAGTTATATAAAATATGTTCAAAAACTAGTCCCTGTATCAGTTTCTTCTATCCCACTTATTTCTTGGTTGACTTTTTGTTGATTGTTACTCATTCTTCTAGTTCTTGTTTGCCTGTTAGTTCCATCTTGAGGCAACTACATAATGAAAGTTTATGACATTTATTAATTAAACTAATGAAATTATTTTTATCCAACAAAATTGTTTATTAAACAATTGATATGAAAATTCTGCCTCTGGGGAGATGGAGTAGTTTTATTTTTCCCTATTCCTTCTAAACACAGTTAAAACCAGTGTGTGTTACACACACACACACACACACACACACACACACACACACACGCACACAGAACACATGAAATGTGGAAGGAGGGCAAGTCAAGTGGAGACTCTGGAACCTGTGTAATGACATGGTGATGAGTTGTCAGGATTGTCTTTTTGCCAGATATTTCCTAGACTTGGAGCCGAAGATGCCCACGACCTGGAAAAGTCAGTGGATACGGGAATATTTTTTAAAAAGCTTACTTTCTCTAGTCAAAGATGCAGAAAATGAACCAATAGCAAGGTATATAACTTTGAAACAATACCACTCTATTTCAGCTGAAGAACACAGAAGAACTCTCACTGTGACCCACCGATGCCTATACAAGCCGAGTAAGGAGGCTTTTACATCTCCGACATGCCCACCACGGTCAGAGGCCAAGTGTGAGCTGGGACTTTCATCACCACCAAGTAATGAGGTGATGAGCACCTCCCCGTGGTGTCGTGGAGACTGCGTGGGGGAGTGAGACTTTTGCCTCACCTGGCACTAACACAGCATCCTGTCCTTCAAATAGAAACTCTATTCCTCCCCTCTTACATAGACATCTAATCTACTGGGAAGACTGGCCACCTTTCGATGGCTACCAAGAGAAAAAATAAGATGTATATGTATCAATTTACTATTAGGAAAAAGAAGAAAATAAAATGTGATAACATTCTAGCAGATAATGACAGATACCGGAAAATAGAATCGTGAGTTTATAAAAGAAAATTTCTGAAATAAATCAAAATTTGAAATCTACATACTGACAGAATCACGTGAGTCTGGGAAAATCAAGCCAGAATAAACAACATCAATGTATATCCTTGTAAAGCTATTTGTCTTAAAAGGAAAGGAAAAAGAAATCCCTTAGGCATCCAGGCAAAATATCCAAGAGAAAGAAAATGAGATAATTTTCATACTTTGCTCATTTGGTTTTGTGCCAGAGTGGGAAAAAAGGACCAATATTTTTAAACTGGCAAGGAAACAGCATGAGAAAAAAACAAAACAAAACAAATTATATTCAGCCAAATCATTGTTCATATGTAAACATGACAATCACACATCTGGGAAGCTGAGGGAATGTTGTTTCAAGGAGCCTTCCAGAGGAACCTACTAGAAACAAACTTCAGACTACTACAACATATTGGA
The DNA here is from genome assembly GCF_000151845.1 of Pteropus vampyrus. NCBI lineage: Eukaryota > Metazoa > Chordata > Mammalia > Chiroptera > Pteropodidae > Pteropus > Pteropus vampyrus. Next base: position 1,463,859 of record NW_011888900.1, read on the forward strand.
AACTTTCAGTATTAGGTCTGGAATTATCATCGAATATATCTAAATGTAGAACTAAGATTTTTAAAATGGGGTTATAATTAAAAGATAGATGTAATGATTATATTTCTATTAAAATGGGAAGGGACATAGAAGAATCAGAGGAAAGTAGAAGAGCTTTACAATGATCATAATGTTGACAAATCAAGTGTCGCAGAGTAACACCAAATGTAATACAAAGGATTAGAACTGAAAGGTGAGGTAGACGAAGGCAAAGGTGGGGGAAGAAATTACAGCACCAAAAGAAAGAAGTGTCTAAGGATGTTATGATAAGTAACCAATAGACAAAAGAAAAAATCCTAATTAT
>NW_011888900.1:1465101-1475137 GCF_000151845.1 Pteropus vampyrus
TCTGCCCCATTGGACTGTTGTGGGTGCTACACTCAGTGGCAGCTCACCTGCTTACACATTTCCTGCAGTGATTTGCTGGGCACATGGCTTGCTGGTGAGATAAACTGGCACTTAGGAAGAACAACGTCGGGCTTATGTCTCAGGTGACACTACAAACTATCTTTCTATTGGCCTTGTCTTTGTGTAAATACAGTTTTTCTTAGATTTAAGAGAGTAAACATTTTGGCACCCTGATATATTCCTCACCTTCCAGGCTGCCCAGTTCAGTAGGCATGTTGGCCTCTCATTATAGTAGCCAACAGAATTAGCTGAATGAGGCATGGAAGCTTCTGCCATATTTCAGATCTGGAGTCTGTCAGACTTACGGCTTTACTTCTGATTATGCTTTGTATGGTTTTTCTTTTTTTCTTTTTTCTTTTTCTGTTCGTGAGAGCTTAGATTCCTATAGAACAGTGGTTACTAAAATTATCCAAGGTAAGTCTAGAACTAAGCTCAAGGTTGTGGGTTGAACTGTGTCTGGGGCAGAAGCTGAAAAAAACAGATTCACTGCTCTCTAGGGCTATGGCTAATATAAAACAAATTACTTAGGACAGCCAGCAAGCACAAGCAAAAATACTTCGGTCCAGGAGGTGAGACAAGCCACACGGCTCTGCAAAGTGATCTGTGACATCGGAAGTATTATTTCTGGATGGGGGCTCCATGGTGCCCTCTAAGGACTGTTTCTGGCTTGAGGTTCTTAGGTGTTTGGAGGAGGCCAAATAGCTGAGGTAAAGGCAGGCAGAGAGGGAGAAACAACGAATTAAAAACAAAAACAAACAAAAACACACAACACCTATTTAAGATGTAACTGCAAAGAACATAAAGGAAACTAACATAAAAAAGTAAGAGCCTTGATGTAATTTCCTCTGAAAAGGTAAAATAAACTGAGTAATCTAAACGTGGCTTTAAGAATGGTTAGTATCTTTGAAGAGGTAAAATAAAGAACAGATGTGAGAAATGCTAGCTAGATGTGAAAAGAACCAAATGGAAATTCTAGGAAAAAAATATTTTGTGTGTATAAATAAATCTTTCGATAGACAGGATGTGATGCGGGATGGGGTACGCCCCCACCCCTTTCCAATGGGGACTGAATGAAGTCCTACACCAAGCGAGAGGGTCTTTGACACGCAGGAAAAAATGCAAGCCTGCGCCAGAGTTAGACACAAAAGGAAAGTTAGACACAAAAAGAATAACGCTCCTCAGACAGAGATGTTGTCTCCCCTCAAAGACAGAGAATGAGAAAGACCCCCCCAGTGTTCAAAGAACACTTAATTTCTATGAGTTACAGTTTAAAGACTTTCCCTGCGTTCGTTCCCTTGATGGTGCGTGTATGCAGGTGAGAGGCACGTTAGCATCTCAGCCTTTGTTCCGTAGGTTCCCCGTGGTCTTGGCATAGGGGATGAATCGTTGGCTTCATTTTGTGTAGGGTACGACGTTAAGACTTTGTTTTCCTGTTTCCCTTTCATGGTGTGGGGAAATAGTTTGTTAGTCACCCCAGCAGGAATCTTCCTTTGTTCGGTCGTTTCCCGTGGTCCAGACAGCACACGGCAGGCTCTGAATACAACTCGCCAATTTGTGTAGTTCGCACACCTCTTCCCTGAATCAGATGCGCTCTGAGTTGACGAGACAGGTAGTGAATCTGAAGAAATGAGAGTGAACCTCGCGCAAAATGTCCTGGAGATACATGAAAAGATGGAGATGATGGAGAGGCTCTGAGACAGGGGGCTGATGCATGGAGATTAAGTCAAACAAAAGTTCAAGAAAAAAGATTTTAAAAAGTTGGAAGGAAGTAGAGACTTGGAAAAAGCCATAGTAAAGCACAAATTCACCTTCTGCTGGGTTGCGAGGTGAGGACTGATGAGCACGTTCGGCTGGGACCCGCTACAGCACCCGGCTGTTACGGCATTTATGTCATGACCCCTCGTCACCTGGCTCAGAGGCAGAAGGAGCAGTTCCCCGCAGAGGCACCTTCCGTCCCCCAGTTTTCCAGGCGGGGGTTCATTATCCTGCTACTGTGTGTCTGGGAGAGTGGCAGAATAATTAGACATTGTCAGTTTGAACACCGACCCCAGAAGAAACTGGGTCCTTGACCCCTCTCTCTGTCCTCACAGCCAGGGCGCAGCCCTGTGTCTCTGCTGCCCACAGAACATGAAAGGGCGTCGTTGGCTGTGCTTCCTGCCCCGGTAGCCCGTCTCATCCCGGACTTGGCCTTCTGCAAAGTGCAGGGTGGTTTTTTCCAAGCTTTTACCTTCTTGGGTCCAGAATATTAAACCATTCTAGCCAGGGCGTTCTCTGCCACGTTCCCTGCCACGTTCCCCAGTCCTGCGTGCGGGAGATGCTGCGTGGTCGTTCCTGCAGCAGAAACAGGCACTGCTGAGACGCATCCTGGGTCCCGGTACCCACAGGTTACATGCATCCTTTAGATAATAGGGTCACTCACATCTAAAGTGATTAACGGAAGACGTTTCCTACTGGAGCTCATCTGGGAAGCTCTTTCGCAGAGGTAGGAGCTCTGCCTCTCTCTGCCTCTCCCCGCCTCTCCCTGCCTCTCCCTACTTCTCCAAGAGCGGCTTCACAGGGGCTGAATCTTGGTGGCCACACCCATTCCAAGTCTCCCCAGAAGCCTCTGGATCCATCTCCTCTGGTTTATTCTCCGAGGCAGTCAATGCGACCTCCCCCTTTCATCCTCCCAAATTAGTTTCACTAACAGTAAAAAGCCCACACGTCCCTCTGGCCTCCTGTGTAGTCAGAGTTTCCTCCACACGGCTTCTCTCTAAATCAGCCCAGTAGCAACTTGCAGCCCCCTGGGCCCCGTTTCTCCGAACTCTATCACACAGTGCTGTGTTTTACAGCTCACAAAAGAGCTCGTAAAGATCTCAGCACACACAAAGAGGTCTTTTCTCCTTCCTGTTGATGTACGATGAGAAATCTGACTTCAGAATCTTGGCAACGTCTCATATAAACAAATGCATGCGCCAGTCATGCTAGACATTCATCCAGAGACAGAGGGATCTGCTGGTCTGTGACTGTACATAATTCTTAATTTGAAGACCTGCAAATGTTTCCATGGATTCGTGTTACTCTGCCCGCTCCAAGGCCTGCTCGCCTTGTTTCAGCCGCAGGGGCCAGCCATAACTCACAATCCTCCCCTCCAGTTTCAGAGTCTGGCATGATACTCTCTTCATCTGTAGCCTTAACTGCCGAGTGGCTACTGGAGCCTCTGTCCAGATCCCATCCTTGCCGGTACACTCAGCCTCATCCGCTGGCCACTCAGCATGGAGCCCCTCACCAGGAATTACCTTCGGTCAAGACGACTACCTCCTTCTCCCAGCTGTGGCCTGTGGCCAACGGCCGGGTCATGTGGAGGAAAGACCTGGCCCTTTGCCTCAACTTGGGGTCATTCTGGAGTGCCATCCCAGCTCTCAAGGCCCCTGCAGGTGCATCTCAAGCTTCAGTTGTGATCGCATTGCAAGTTGGTCTCTCCCTCTTTCCAGGGCGATGCTCCTCACTTCCTTACTGGTGTATTCCACAAAAAATCACGTCCCAGGAAACCTGCATGGAATTCTCCATCTCAGTGCATTCCTGGGGAACCCAGTCGAAGACAGGTGGTATCGGAAGTGGTCCCTGGAAGCAGACGCAAGCACAGGAACATGGAGAAGGATGTTCCTTCTGGGCAGGGAGGAGCACATCGCTCATGGGAGATGAAGCGTTAATAGCCCACAGGTTGCCACAGCAGTGAGGTGGTTGAATGGTGCACTGGTGAATTCAGATGGGACGGGGGTGGGGAGTAGGTGGGGTGGGTGCACTGTCTGCCATAATGTTTCTGGCGCTGGAGAAGTGTGAGAGAAACGGTAACGTCAGGATTATGGAATCGGGTGACTGCAGCTGAGCTTTGCTGACTCTGTTGGAAAAAGATAATGACAAGCTCAGAGGGATTATGCAACAGTTCAAAGCGAAATGTGAAAGCCAGATAAACTTTTGATAACATTTAATAAAACCCCAACATCCTGCAGCCAGAGGGCAGATGGAGGGAGCAGAGAGGGAAGCTCAGGGTCTAGTTATGAGGAAGGTTCGGGGTCTCATTGCGGAGGGTGGTGAACTGTAGAGGAGGTTGACATCCCAGCCCCAGCTGGACTCCTACACTTGGATCATGACCCTGGAACCTGAGGTGGGGAACCTGGCTGATGCAGGCGACAGCCTTCAGCGGTACACACTGCACCAGGACTGTGTTAACTCTCCTTGCCCCTCCCACGATGTCACGCAGAGGCGCCTGGACCACCTGCACGTTCTGCGGAATGTCGTACGGGTCCGTTATATCAATGATATCATGCCAGGCTAACCAGACTGGATGGGTAAGAAGTGGCCAGCGTGTTGCGGGTCTTGCTACATGCACTACGCAGGGTAGGAAATAAAGCCAGAGATCATGCAGCGTCCTGCCATGACAGCGCGGTTTGTAAGGGCTCAGTGGGTTTGGGGCACGTTGACTTCCCTTCCCAGCCGAGGACAGATGACTGCAGCTCCCACCACCCAAAACTGAAGAAGAAGCCCAGAGCGTGAGAGACACCTTTGGGTTTTAGCTGCAGGACCTTTGGCGTGTCGGTAGATTCTATTTAATGGGTGCACAGGAGGTAGCTAGATTCAACTGGGATCAAGAGTAGGAATGGCGGTGTGGGTCCCTCGCTGCCAAGTCCGATCGAGAATAAGACAGGAGTGCAGTCTCCAGGGAGCTCCCGGCCAGGAGGGACAGGCCGGGGCCCCGCAGCCGGCTAAGCACGTCTCAGCAGAGCCAGGTTTCCTCTCAGGAAAGATTCCAGCTCTTCCAGAAAATTGTGTATCAGTTGAGCCTCGGTTAAACTTAAGTTTGGCTAGTTATTCTACAAGGAAGTGTCTTGAATTTACACAGTTCTTTCGGCTCACATGGAGCTTACTGCTTTATCTGAAATATCCAAGTATGTCTAGATTTCCCCATACATATACCTACATGTAGGTTTAAAATCTGGGGCTGAAGAGAGAAGTATGGCACCAGTGAGACTAAGCAGCAAACGGAGCTTGCACTGAGCTGGTGGTGGGGGTGTTTTTTTCTCAGCGTTCACAATCAGTGTACTAGCTCAGGACAGTTGTGCAAGGAAGAGGAAGAACATGACACCAGACACAGTGGACCTAAGGAAGCTGTCGCATCGAAGCGCTGGGGGTTCTTCAAAGACTCTTCGAGTTGAGCATCGTAGTCTTCACGGGCCTGGAGAGTCCCCCGGGTGCTGGTGAAGGGGAAGCCTCTGGAGTCTTCACTGATGAACTGTAATCCATTTTCTAAACTGTAAAGGTCTGTGTCCTTTATTTTCAGACACTTAAATACTAAAATACAGCAACCACGATGAAATTACCTGAAAATGAAAAATAAAGTGATTTTCTCTGAAAGGTGATGTACTTTTGCTCATTTTTTTCCTTTTGATTAACGGCATTGATCTATTAACTAGCTGACAGAGCCAGGATTGAAATTTGTAACCCTGTCCTATTTATTAATTTCTCAGTGTGATGTAAACATGAATACAGAACAGAAGAGGAATGTCACAAAGAATCTTTTAAGTGGTAACAGGAATTTAGGCTTAAAGAAAAAATTACTTTTTCTTAAAAATTTGATATATCTCTGTGTCGGTGACCACAAACAGTATTTTTTAAATAGTCTGTTCTTTTATTCAGATGTCGTATTATTTGGGGGGGAGATAATGACCTGTTAAAAATCACTTTTTTGGAAAAAATGTTTCAAATTGATAGACACGGGGGTCTTTAAAAAAGGCTGAGAGAAAAACCAGCAGAGTCACACGTCACCGAATCTGACATGGAAAACGAATGTCACCTGTAGATAATATTTTCACATGTCTCCCACTTCTTCATATTTGAAATAAGTTTTCTCTCCAGTTGCCTCTCATTTTACCATTTTCCAACTCCTGAATTTCACTGCAGTATTTCAAGGACTCATTTATTAAAATGTGTTATTACCCAATTGTTGTTGTTATTATAACTTTTGCAGAAAAAAATCCACAATGTACAGTATTGATTTACAAGTAATCTTTTTCCTGTTTAAACAATATTTTCAAATCTATTTGTTTTATTTAACTCTAGCTTTCCTCCAAATTTTATCGTTTTTATTGTATTTTGTTTATTACTTAAAAACGTTCTCATAAACAGAGTTAGTATCTATACCTTCGTTAATCTCAAAAAGATAGATTTTTACAAGGAGATATGAGCGAGGCAAATTTGAGGCACCAAAGATATATTATATTTTTTGGAGTTGTGAGAATGATTGTGTTTATCCTGAAAAGCATCCCATTTTGAAAGTCATCCAGATTGGAAATTTTCTTGATTGACTTTAAAATAAATGACGCACCTTTACAAAAGTGCTCTAGATTCCAGAAGCACCAAATGAACAAATAATAAGAAACAGACATTACTGTCAAGTGTGGTGAAAATATGTGTCTCCTTGCATGTTTATTCATTTATAACTTGCCCACTTTGGCGAAGATTCAAGGCAGCTTGATCGAGTCGTATGCCACTATAGAAGAGGACGTTTGAACTGCTCCCAAATGTAATTTGTTGGAACCGAATGCAGTGGACATTTCAGATGGGCAAATGCTTCTCAGTAAAGATAAAACAATTGAACTGTTTTGGTATAAATCTGTGGCAGTTTTTTGTTTTCTGGTTAAGAATGCCCCTTTTTCTTTTTCTTCTTTTTTTACAGCAGATCTGTAAGTGAAAAGTTAGACGCAGTAACTTCACATCTAATAAATATTGTAATAAATAAGCTCTCTAGAAAAAGGAAGCCTTATACACTGCTGGTGGGACTGCAAATTGGTACAGCCACTATGGAAAACAGGATGGAGGTTCCTCAAAAAACTAAGAATGGATCTACCATATGATCCACCAATCCTTCTACTGGGTATTTACCCCAAAGACTTGAAAACCCATATCCGAAAAGATATTTGCACACCGATGTTCATAGCAGCACTATTCACAGTGGCCAGGACATGGAAGCAACCGAGTGTCTTATGATAGATGATTGGCTCAAGAAGCTGTGGTACATATATACAGTGGAATATTCCTCAGCCATAAGAAGAGATGAAATACTGCCATTTGCAACAACATGGATGGACCTTGAGATAATCATGCTAAGCAAAATAAGCCAGACAGAAAAAGTTGAAAATCACATGGTATCACTTATATGTGAGATATAAATCTAAAAGCAACAAACGAACAGGACAAACAAACAGAGAGACTCATGGACATGGACAATAGACTATCGGTTACCAGAGGGGAGCGGGGAGGGAGAAGGAGGAGGTAGACGGGGTAAAGGGGGTCAAATATGTGGTGACAGAAAGAAATCTAACTATGGGAGGTGAACACACAGTGTAAACATGTGTATGCCTTACTGTAAAGCGTACAGCGGAAGCTTATTGGATTTCGTTAACCAATGTCACCATAAAAATAAAAAAATTCTTCTGCCAAGCAAAAAAAAAAAAAAAAAAAAAAATTAAAATCCCTTTTTCTCCTGAGAGTAAGAGAAACAGAGTTTGGTTTCCTTACTACACTCTCAGGAGTGAAGTGGGGGACCGTTTTTATTTCACTTGGCCAGAGGAATTTTTATCACTTCAGAGTGAAGGGAATGAAGTTTGCCAAGAACACCAACCTCTGAGGAGTTAGCAGGGACTTTTATTTTACATGTCAGGGGAAGAATTTTTAAAGGTGAGACATTCCTTCTAGCTTCTCATTCTCAGATTCTTTGCTGGAAAAGCAAGCTCTTTGGGGTTAAATGAATAGGGAGATGATCTTGGTTAATTTAGTTTTGTCCTGTGTCAGCTTAGCTAAACTGGAACTACATTTTCCAGAATTCGCTTCTGTTCAAAGTTCTGGGTGATTACGGGCCACATTCTTGTTTTGCATCTTTCGCATGAAATTTGGGACAAAGCAGCAGTCATTGGCTTCTATGCTGGTGTAGGAGGGCGCTGCTCCTGCCGCTCAGGTGTGCTGTCTGTCACTCACTCATTTGTCACTGGCTCGCCTTGTGGCTCCTGCAGCTCCCACGGATCCTTGGCTGTGACTGCAGGGCCAGGTGGATGATGCGGTGCTCATGGAGGCTTGCTTTCCAGCGCCTCTTCATGATTTTTCTTTATGGAAGAAATGTGTTTGCTATAGAAAATTTGGAACATCCAGAAAGCTAATAAAAAAAATCATCTATAATCCCAATGCCCCATCGAACTTCTTTTAATATTTTTATTATATTATCATCAATCATATATGTGCATGCTTATATATATTTTTTCATATATATTTACACTTATTTAATTGTGTTATACATAAAATATGAGACTACACAATGAGTTTACATATTCAATCGTATTTTACATATTTAATAAATAATTTAATTATATAATTACATGTATAATACATAAGTACATAAAAGTGAGGCAATATGCAAAGAAGTATATATGTAATTTTTTTAAAAAATTGGAGGTTACAGTGCACATATACATATTTAATTTGCACTTTTCTCATTGCATTTATTATTAGCATTTTCTCAATTCCCTAAAATATTCAGGAGAGTATGTTTTAAATTGTACATTGTTTCATTTTTTTATTTACTCAGTTATCAATTGAGTGGGTATTTATGCTCTTTTATTTTCTGTTATAGGCAACACGGCAATGAGAAGCTTTTACCTAACATTTTTTGTAGATCTGTGTTTAGTTCCTGAGAATCACTTCAAGGATTTTGAATTTCTAACTTAACGGGCATTTTTTTTAAAGCTCTTGCTACTTAAGACTATATTGTCGTTATTGTGGACTGAATGTTTATATTTCCTCCAAATTCATATGTTGTATTCTTAACCCCGCCCCCTCGCCAAGATGATGGTACTAGAGGGTGGGGCCTTGAGTGGTGCTTAGATCCTTAGGGTGGAGGCATCAGGGGTGGCATCCGAGCCCTGATAACAGACCCCAGAGAGCTCCTAGTCTCTGCACTATGCGAAGAAGCAGGAGAAGATGTCCACGAAGCAGGAAGCAGACCTTCAACTAGACACTGGATCTCAGCAGTTTGATCTTGGACTTCCCAACCACCAGAACTGTGAGAAATAAATATTTGTTGTTTAAGCCCCCTAGTCCATGGTATTTTTGCTATAGTAGCCTGAACGGACTTAGCCTTCCAGAAAAGTTTTCCCAGATTCTGTCAAATCCAGAGTGTTTTGACAGTTGTCTCTTTCCTGGAAACCCGGCCAACACTGGTTGCGATCCACGATGGTCGCCTGACTTGCCCGTGATAGCGAGGTGCATGAGCTGCGGAGCTGAGCGTGTGGGGGTTTAATCTCAGCCCTGCAGCCTGTGTGGTCTCGAACAGTGCATCGTCTTCTCTGCCTGTTTCCTCATCTGCAAATTTAGGGGTGGGGAAGGGAGAGAGAACACGAGCTCCGGTCTCTCTTCTTTTTATAAGGACACTAACCCCATCACGGGACTTCACCCTCATGACCCCATCTAAACCTAATCACTCCCCAAAAGGCCACTTCCAGATAGTACCACATTGGGCATTAGGGTTTCGACATGTGAATTTTGGGGACACATTCAGATCTAGACCAATGACAACTCACTTTAAGATGTGGTTTCAAATGCCTAACAGGAAAAAATGCAGCATTTACACTGTCGCCAGTGGTGTGCAGGAACCCTCATTTCTCAGGCTCTTGAGAATGTGGAATTTTATACTCTTTAATGCGTGTCTTTTGTCAATGTAAGAAATGTTCGAACCTGTAGAGAATTTTTATAAGAGTGTATTTGAGCCAGAATTTTTATAAGAGTGTATTTGATGGCAATTGCAGGAAGCAAGATCTCAAATTCTCCTGAGAACAACAGTTGGGCAGTTTCTTCTGTGCGTTTGAAATTAAGGAGGGAACATAAGGGGGATTACAGGTCGGTGGGAGGAAGCAAGGTCGGGGGCGGATTACAGGACAGTTGACAGGAC
>NW_011888900.1:1476332-1480446 GCF_000151845.1 Pteropus vampyrus
TGTCAATGTAAGAAATGTTCGAACCTGTAGAGAATTTTTATAAGAGTGTATTTGAGCCAGAATTTTTATAAGAGTGTATTTGATGGCAGTTGCAGGAAGCAAGATCTCAAATACTCCTGAGAACAACAGTTGGGCAGTTTCTTCTGTGCGTTTGAAATTAAGGAGGGAACGTAAGGGGGATTACAGGTCCGTGGGAGGAAGCAAGGCCGGGGGCGGATTACAGGACAGTTGACAGGACTGCTGCTCTCTTGAGGGTGGTTACACCTTCCAGGGGTGTTACTCCTGGCATTTCAGAGGTGTGTTCACCCAGACGCACAGAGACAGTGGGCGGGCCGGGCTCAAACATCCTTTCACTAAGGAAGTCGCAGGCCTGGGGCGCGACCACCTACCATGACCTGCCCAGGTAGGAATTCATGATTTATTACAGCGCCCTTTTAGATCCACACCCTTATGTGGGGTCACTCACATGGATCCCCTGAAATGCCTTCAGTGTTCACGTCAAAACCCTGAGGTGAGGGGACTGGGCTGAACCCCTGGCTTTCCCGCAATGTGACACTACTTTTATTTATAGGACAGCATGCACATTCTCTTGAGCAAAGGCGTTGTTTGTTTTTAGCAAAAAAGGAATTGAGAACACCGTAAATTGTTGCTAATCTCATAGTAAACAGTTGTTCTTCTCAATACTTGTTATTTTTATTTCCTTGAGGAGTGATGAGAGAAAATATTTTCTTACATTTATTAGTCATTATCATTCTTCTCTTGTGAACCTCACATTTATCCCTGAACTCAAGTTTTGCATTTTAATATCTGCTTTTTCTTATGGCAAGAAGTCTTTTTTATCGATGATATTAACACGTGGATTACAGGACGTGACAAAGCCAATAAAATTATTTATTATATAAGAATTAATAGGTGGCAAAACATATATACACTATAGTACTGTCGTTTACAGTTGAATTTGAAAATGCTCGTAGGCCGAGATTGGCTGGACATAAATACTTGGACGGTTTAAGGTCTGAGCTGAAATTATCCCGGTCAGCAAGATAAGGAGGAAGAACAAGTGGCTGACAGAAATGAGACAAAGACTAAGACTCGATTAAGTTTGCAAATGAACGAAGGACGTGATCGGATTCCAGTCAAGTGGGAACAGGGTTCTGTGGGATTAAGTCCTGAGGCCGCTCATGGGGCTGCTCTGGTCCTATTGGGAAGTGGAAATAACCTTCCAATCAGGCCGAGATGAAACGCATTTCCGTAGCACTGCCTGGAGGAGGTGTTTCAGGAAGGTTAATGGGGAAAATGGTCAAAGTTGAAAGTAAAAGCTACCGTGCAGAGCTATATATTCAAGACTTTCTTAAGGTCTTGGTGAAGGACGTGAACATCAAGATAAGTGTTTTGTGTTTCCAGCTGCCTCACCTGTTACCTGTGGTGTACCTGGCCGCGTGGGAGAACACCCTGGGCCTGGGGTTGTCCCTTCGGTGACTTGGGTCCTTGGATTGTTGGCAAGGGTAGGAAGAAGTCTGCTGTCTCGACTGTCACTCCAGCTTCGCTGTCACCAAGAAGAACTGAACCCCTTAAAACGGTAACGATTTAGACAAGTCATTTAACAGTACACTTCAAATACTTATTTTTCCCAATTTCCGTTTATTTTTACCTCCTTTATAGTTAGGGTTGCTTTTTCTTATTTGTTGTTAAATATCAGTCATAGAGAATTTGCATGTGTGGTCAAAATTTTCTTCATGGTGTCTTTTCCTTGGTTATATTTTCCCATTTTACGATTATTTAAATATCAGCCTCTCGTTATCTAACACTTTCATGGTTTCGTTTTAAACTTTGAAATCTTTAATAAATCTGGACGTTATTTTTATAATGTTAAAGCGACAATTTTATTTCACCCCCATGTATATCAAGTTGCATATGCATTTTGAGGGGAAGAAAAAAAATCATTTCTTCCTTCTAGGTGCTGCAGTGCACAGGGCATGTCAGGGGCTCACAGCGAAGTCGCGGGGTGGGGCAGAGACTGCAGCATTTTCAATGCCACTCATTGTCCCCAAATTTGAAATGACATATTTATGATCAGCGAACATACGAACATGCTTGAGTGTGCTTTCCCTTTTTGTTTTCTACTGTTTCTTTGATACCCCCCCATTCGTATTTTCCTGCCACACTGTATGAAGAGGAACCCCCTCTTCAAGATTCTAATTGTGTGGATTTAAAGGAAAAAAAATCACTCTTTTGAAGGGTAGCTAGTATTTTAACACAGCCTGTTATGCTCTGGAGTTTCAACCAAATCCAGACCTTTATCACAGTGTGGAGCAGCCTAAGGCCGAGGTTCTCGAATGTCAGTGAGTTTAGAAATCCACTGGGGGGCTCTGTAAAATGTGCCGTTCTTAGCGGAGCCATCAGGGATTTCTGCCCAGTCTGTGGCAAGGCCCTGGGACCTGCATTCTTAACGGATATCCACATGATTTTGTTATGGAGGTTCATGTGGCAAACCTTAAGAAACTTGCCAAAGTTTCGCTGATTTTATATGTTCAAAACCGCTATTGAAAAGGAAAACGTATTTGACCCATTCTTGAAACTTATTTTGTGGCTAAAATCTGACAATGGAATTATTTTGTTTTCTGATTTATTCTGTTCAAAATATTTTACTTCGATATAAGGAATATTAATGAACTATTGTTTAAAATTAAAATTAGCTCCACACTTCAGCATAAGCTCCCTTTCGTCTTTTCTAACGTCCAGGCTTAAGTAATGGATACAGATGGCTAAACGTCATCCAGCGTCTTCTAGGATTCGTCTGTAGAGGACCCATGTGATTTGTGATGCGCCAGCCCCCTGGGGAGGAATTTTAGAGCAGCCGGAATTCCTGAGTGGGCTGCAGGTGTAGCAGCTCAGAGAACACTGATTTTGTGGCTGCGATTGTGGCCCAGTTACAAAGTTAGGTTGATAAAAATCTTAAAGTGACAATATATGATATGTGAAATGTGCAAGGAACTATGATTTAGACCATATCGTTGCTGAAGAACTACTTTTCAAAAAGGAAGTTCAGAAAAAAGAAAACATTCTGAGAGAGGAAGAGAGGGAGGGAAGGAAGGAGGAAGGGAAGGAAGGGAGGGAGGGAAGGTAGGAGGGAAGGAGGGAACCCACAGGCAGGTGAGAGAGCTCACTTGGAGCAACGTGCCTGTTCGTCCCTAGGGGAAAGGCAGCAGACGGTCCGACATATACCACTGTCAAAGAGAAACTCTGTCGTATAAAGTTAAATAATCCAAAAAGTCTTTACTGTAGACTCCTGCAGTAGGAGTCAAGCCGTGCAATATGAGAGATGAACTCAGTTCCGCTGACATAAAAGGCTGAGGACTCAGGGAGTGAGCTTGGCCCGTGTGATCAGCCCATCTGTGTCTGCCTAGGCTCCCGCCATCCCACAGACACTGGGAGAAAGAAATCCTATCCTCCTGATGGTTACACTTCAGATGCCTGGCTCCCTGGCCTGGCGAAAGAGGTTTTTTTTTTTTTCCAGTAAAACCAACAAAAATTAGGCTTGATGTGTGAATGAGGTATTTCGCATTCTACTATATACCTTGAGTATCTTTACAAATAGCATCACAACTTTGTGGCCCTCCTGACATTTTCCTTTGGTGGTAGGTGCTGTGCGCTCTGCTTTCTGTTTATGATTTCTCCAGGTATTCCCTGTCTGTCCCCTCCCCTGCCTTCCCTCTGCTACCTACCTTTACCTTCATCACGAGATTACATTTTCTTGTAAAATTATATTATCGTTTCTTATGTAGACCCTGACAGGTTATCTTTACTGATGAATTGTCTAAGCGTTTTAAACAAATATTATAAGAAGGATTTGATTGGCAATCGCCTCAAATTCAAATCAGAAAAACAGAGAATTCTTCAGTTACGCACCCTTGGGATGGGAGAGAGATGTCCTCCAGGTCTGTGTAGGTAAAGTGCCTTGAATAGCTTCCATATTTACATTTTTAATGTTTTTCAGAACTGTGGAAAGAATGATTGTTATAGAGCACGTTTAAATAGACTTGACACTTCCGAAAGGCCTGTTTCTGTAATACCAACCTCGATATATTTTTCAGTAATTTAGCAAAAGAGTCAA
>NW_011888900.1:1480496-1483093 GCF_000151845.1 Pteropus vampyrus
GGCAGGTGAGAGAGCTCACTTGGAGCAACGTGCCTGTTCGTCCCTAGGGGAAAGGCAGCAGACGGTCCGACATATACCACTGTCAAAGAGAAACTCTGTCGTATAAAGTTAAATAATCCAAAAAGTCTTTACTGTAGACTCCTGCAGTAGGAGTCAAGCCGTGCAATATGAGAGATGAACTCAGTTCCGCTGACATGAAAGGCTGAGGACTCAGGGAGTGAGCTTGGCCCGTGTGATCAGCCCATCTGTGTCTGCCTAGGCTCCCGTCATCCCACAGACACTGGGAGAAAGAAATCCTATCCTCCTGATGGTTACACTTCAGATGCCTGGCTCCCTGGCCTGGCGAAAGAGGTTTTTTTTTTTTTCCAGTAAAACCAACAAAAATTAGGCTTGATGTGTGAATGAGGTATTTCGCATTCTACTATATACCTTGAGTATCTTTACAAATAGCATCACAACTTTGTGGCCCTCCTGACATTTTCCTTTGGTGGTAGGTGCTGTGCGCTCTGCTTTCTGTTTATGATTTCTCCAGGTATTCCCTGTCTGTCCCCTCCCCTGCCTTCCCTCTGCTACCTACCTTTACCTTCATCACGAGATTACATTTTCTTGTAAAATTATATTATCGTTTCTTATGTAGACCCTGACAGGTTATCTTTACTGATGAATTGTCTAAGCGTTTTAAACAAATATTATAAGAAGGATTTGATTGGCAATCGCCTCAAATTCAAATCAGAGAAACAGAGAATTCTTCAGTTACGCACCCTTGGGATGGGAGAGAGATGTCCTCCAGGTCTGTGTAGGTAAAGTGCCTTGAATAGCTTCCATATTTACATTTTTAATGTTTTTCAGAACTGTGGAAAGAATGATTGTTATAGAGCACGTTTAAATAGACTTGACACTTCCGAAAGGCCTGTTTCTGTAATACCAACCTCGATATATTTTTCAGTAATTTAGCAAAAGAGTCAACGCTTGACTACAGAAGAATATCTTCTGTGTATCTTACATACCTCTCAGGAAAAATGAGTAGCTCCTCAAGGTGGCCTAAACCACCGGCTTAAATACCACGTTAAGCTAAGGACAAGAGAAGGAAAGGTGGGGGGAGGGGACCAGGAGGAGCGGGAAACCATCGGTTAGGTGCTTTGTGCAGATGGAACTCAGAGCCACCGATGACGATGACGATGACGATGACGATGACGGCTTTTGTGATTTAATCCTCCTCCTCTTTCTGGTACAGAAAGAAAGATATCCTTACAAATGGAGATTTCATTATAAATGTAAATTTTCCTTACAAAAGGGTAACTTCTACACTCTTTCCAGAACTTCTCCTGTGTCTGCCGTTTCTCAAAATAATCAGCTCAAAATAATTCTGACGCACGTTTTGGGGTGACATATTCTGTTACCCCTCATGTTTAAGGCAGGAAAGGAGGGTGGGGAGAGCAGTGTTAGCTGCCCCTGTCCCTTTCATTCAGAAGGCAACAGACGTCTCAGAATTCCTCTGGCTGACTTTCCCTTCGCCTCATTGGCTACCACTTGATTGCGCGGCCATACGGAGCAGCAAGGGCCGCGGGGTAGGTTAATGCCAGACTTCTCAGCCAGTGGCATGAAAGGGGCCAGGGGACAAGGCCACTGAGGACAGGAGGGAGACCCTGCTGTCTTTCCCTCAGTTCCGCTCTCCTGGTGGTGATCCTTTGCTGTGTAGCCCTCTGCTTTCATATACATATGAGAAACACACACGCTTCTTTATATTATATACATATATTAAGTTTTATAAATAAAAATAGGATATCTGACATATTACGCGGCCACTTTTTCTCTACATAGTGTCTTCTCTATATAACATAAACAAGTGTACATATGATATATTAAAATGATATATAAAATATATGTAGTATACGACATTAATATATGCAGTATAACACATATCAGAGCTTTCTAAATATGTGCATACATAAATGTAAGTATATGTTTCTATAAATGTATGTATGTGCATGCACATATATGCATGTATATATGGAACAACAAGCATGGGTTTTTACATATGCATTCTGTATATGGGGGTATACATATGCATAAATCTGCATATATACATATACATGTATACACATATATACCTTTGTAGATTCCACCATGTGTGTAAATGTTTCATTTCCATTAAGTCAGATTTATTAGTTACGTGTCTGCATCAAAAGGCATAAACATTATTGTTTTTAAGAGATATTTAAAAAGATCGTAGCACATTATGTGACTTTCTGCTTCTCCGCATGGTGCCCAGCATTGGTTGTAGTGATACTTGAATGACTGGCAACCTGATGAGGTGTATCAGCAGATGCGTTATACACATTTATAGATGATGGAACAAAAGCTCAGAGAGGCTGACCGACTGGCTGAAGGTGATAAATTACTTAGGAACTGAGCAG
The DNA here is from genome assembly GCF_000151845.1 of Pteropus vampyrus. Classification (NCBI taxonomy): domain Eukaryota; kingdom Metazoa; phylum Chordata; class Mammalia; order Chiroptera; family Pteropodidae; genus Pteropus; species Pteropus vampyrus. The sequence continues at coordinate 1,482,914 of NW_011888900.1, forward strand.
TTTGTTTATTTGTTTCATTTTTAAACACTTGTCCAGTCTGTTTCTAAACAAGTGGTAAACTCAGCTACCTCTGATTGTTTTAGGTCTAAATCTTGTCTTTCTCCGCATTTTTCTTTTCCAGCTAAGGAACCACACTTTATGTCATTCTCCCTTTCTCTGAGACTGGGTGCCCTTGAGGAC
>NW_011888900.1:1483413-1496181 GCF_000151845.1 Pteropus vampyrus
TTGTTTCATTTTTAAACACTTGTCCAGTCTGTTTCTAAACAAGTGGTAAACTCAGCTACCTCTGATTGTTTTAGGTCTAAATCTTGTCTTTCTCCACATTTTTCTTTTCCAGCTAAGGAACCATACTTTATGTCATTCTCCCTTTCTCTGAGACTGGGTGCCCTTGAGGACTCTGCCTCTCTTCCTTCCCCCGGATCCGCTTCTCCGTCATGGGTACCGAGTCTCGTCTTCATCCTGGTATCTGGGAAAGGCAGCTCGAATACGCATCCTAGCCACGACCCAGCTCATGACAGTGCTGTTCTGTGTGTGTGTGTGAGACTGACTGGGTCACTTCTCAGTAGGTCGACACGTGCTCTGACACCCTGGTGGCGTGAGGAATGTATGAGCGAGTGCCTCCTGCCCTGTGGGGCTACACCTGCAGGGAACTTATAGACTGAGACAGCCATATGTGATAAGAGTGATGGAAAAAAATAGGCTAGAAGAGTCTTGCTTCCCTGATCCCAGGGCCTGACGTATAGGTTTTAAAATGTTATGTCAAGTTGCTGGTCCGCGTGCAGGTGCTTTGTACACATAAGGTTGTCTCCACGGGCTGGTAACTCAGGGGCCGGCTTGTCCTTCTGCTACTTTCTCTGGATGCAAAACACCTTAGCTCACCTCAGATTTCTTCCTTGCTTATATTATGTTCTAAAGGTTAGTTTTACTGTGCGTGCTCTAAGTGTGGTTTTCTGATATGTGCTGTTTTCTTGTGAAAAATTGCATAAATGTCTAATGCAAGTTATTGAAGAAGCAGCTCCCTGAAGTCAAAGGCACGTCTCTTTGTTTGAATTGGCTCTTCTGTCAGCGGGAACGCTGGAGAAAACCGAACTGTGAGGCCGCAGAGCTGTCTGTTTGAAGTTCTCTGTCACCATCTCTCTGGTGCCGTCGTCACTCACTGAAGTGGGGTCAGATACCCGTGGGTATTATGAGTGGCACGATGAAGTAAAAGTTATTTTTAACATATGGCATATCAGATCTACATAATTACATTATTAAAAGTTTAAATATAGATTGGAAAATGAGTATGTTTCTTAAATGCCAAATTATTGATGCAGACGTTTAAAATTTAAAATTTCTAAGTCATCAATATACTGTTTCTCTCCACTCTATATGGAAACAAATCAAATTTATTAAACAAATCAAATAAATGCATTTAAGAGTCCCCTGTTTTTATACAAGTTTGCATAATAACTCATGAGTACAATTTTTCAACTTTTTTATGATGAGGAATATGTTTCGCGTTCACAAACATAACATAAAAAAATCAATATCCAATTTTATTTTCAAAGCGATTCATAGAAAGGAGTTTTAAGATTTATAGAATTTAAAAATTCCCAGTTAAATGAAAATCTTCTATTTAATGAGCCTCACCAAAAGCAGATTTTTTTCCTACGGTATTCAATTTCTGCTTGAGTATTTTTAGAGACAGACTTTATATAGCGGCTGATTTCAATTTCAAGAAGTTTAAAAAGTATTGGGAAGTTTTTGTTTTACTTTGTGTTCACTGTATTTCCACACACTGGTCCTTGTTCTATTCCCTGGAGCCTCACAAGATACAATTCATCCTTTGCCCTATGACAGTCCTTCAAATATTTGTGGACAATTCTCTCCTTAAGATATATCACTCTAGCCGAACATTTCACTTAATTAAACCTCTCCTCGTGGATCGAGCTGTCTAACTCTTTTATCGTCATGATTACCCATCTCGTCACACAAGCTTATATAATATAATGTTTCTTATCTGTTTAATTGAAAAAAGCAGAAACACTAGTTGTGATGTAACATCAAATAATAGTCAAAATCTTGGAACATTTGACTCAGACTGAATAGTCAGTCAACAAAGTTCTTTATGTAGTTCAAAGGGCCTCAGATTAGTTTCCTTATAAATGTATTATAAAACATTTAGCATAAAGCATTTGAAAAAATAGAGTACTTTTATGTCCAAATTTTTTGCTTTATGGTCCTCTTTCAATTAAAGATAATTCTTTTCCTAAAGGAAGACTCATAAAAAAATAATATATTTTTCTTTTACGAAGAGACTTATTTGTTGAATTTTTTCAGTGAACGATAAAATCCTTATGCAGGAAAGATTCTGAAGAAACAGGAATGTTTACATTATGTTTTTAGAAATGGGCGTAATACTGGTTAGATTCCTCTGATATTTTATGGATGGCATTTGGCAAAACTGCATAACATTGAAAATTTGACTGACCCTCTGTCCACTAATTCCATTTCCAGGTATTTTCACTAATATATGCATAGAGATGTTCACTATAGCATTTTCATCAGCAAAGGGATAGTTAGTTAAAGTTGATGGATCCCAACAGTAGAAGACCACACAGCTACTGCAAACTAAGCATAATTTTATATTTACAGACACGGAAATATGTCCATCATATACTAAAGCAAGAAAAAAATGTTTCAATGTTTCTAACAATTGTAATCTCATTTTTTTTTTTTTTTTGGTTAAGAAAAACTGTATATGAAGTAGGCATACTTATCAGCTATGCACTGGTCCCACAAATACACTGTTTTGTTCTGTTTAACATAAGCCTAGGTAATTTTTCTTTCTAATTCCTTTCGCTATAATACCAGGGATATCTTCATTTACACTTGCCTCGGTCTGGGGTTGTTGCCATAAAAAATTATGGAGAAAGCTCATTGCTCAGCTTTGACTGTCAGAATTGACTCTGGATGTCAGAGCCAGATTGAGGAACTTTGAGAGAATAAGGCTTTGTGTCATGAAAGTTGTGACATGCTGTGTGAATAGGTCACGTTTATGCCATAAGTAGTAGATTTGTGAAAGAATTCGTGAGAAGCCAGACGACTCTATAATGGGGGTGGAGGGGGGGGCGGCGGCACTGAAAGCTGCCTGGTTTGGGGGCCACTTTGCAGCTCAGTGGACAGGACCGTGAAATGAGTGGGGAGTAGACAGATACATCTGGAAGCTGAACCCCAAAGTGTTAAAGGCAGTTACACGCAGGGATTAATATAAAAGAAAAACCTCTTTTTCAACTTTTTGCATTTCTATATTTTTGGCAACTTACAATAAGCAAGAACTGCTTGTGCGATTTTAAAAATGATCTTAAAAGCAAAAGAACTGAAATTTGAGAAGGGCAACAATCTACTAAAACATCTATGTGGTTTTTGTGATTTGTCGGGTTTTATAAAGTTGTTTTTAAAATAAAATGGGTTCCTTCTAGTTATTTGCCAGGAATTACTAAATAATTCAAACACTAAAAACAAAGAAAAAAAGAGCACAGCCGTGAATCTGTTGTCATTAGCAGCAAACTTTGTCAGGAAATTTGCTTCCTGGTCCTCAGTTATCTTTGAGAGGTTAGAAATCAGAGGAGGAAGGAAGGGGACGACAGGTGAATAGAAAATGTGCCCGCAGCGCAGTCTCAGGAAACTTGGGAAGAAGACAGAGCGTAGGGGGCTTGGTGGCGGTGACCTGGTGCGGAAAAGCAGGCCTCAAGGTTGACAAGGGAACCTTTCCTGGAAGGACTGGCCTGCCAGTTAACCCCGTGGCGGGGTCATCCGTATGTGACAGACTGTACAGACTCGCGCAGCACATTTCCTTACGGGAGGCCGAAGCCCCCCGAGTGCGTGGGCGTTGCTGGGGGGGGTGCCCCAGCGAGGCCGTTCGCACCCCGAGGACGCTGCAACGCTGCACGGGGGGAGTGTCCTTAGAGCTGGCGGAGCGAAGGCAGCTTTACGACGGGCTCCGAGATTTCCCGTCGTGGTATCCTGGGGAAAACATTTTTTTGTTGTTAGTGGTATAACCTGGAGCACAATATGCAACAGAATGACTTTGTGGGTTTGCGCATTTACATTGTGACCACCAGCGAGGTCTCTAGGCGTTTCTGCTTTAGCTTCTCCGTACTAAAAACGCCAGAAATATTCATTATCATCCTATGTATGTTATTAGGGTGAATGTAATGACATTTTTAGAACCAGGGACGATTCTTTAATGAATTGTTTTAGATCACAAGTACTTAAAAGAAAAAGAAAAAGAAAAAAATCCACATATATATCAGCCTCTTCCAGATGGTGGTAACCTCTCAGTATGTTAAAAACGGTTCCAGGTATCACTGTTTGAAAGCAGAGATTCCAGCTTTAGCGTATGTGCATTGGAAAATCCTGGTAGTGAATGCCGGAATATTCGAAGGCGATGCCCTCTATTAATATAAACTTTATTGTTATAAATTACTCTGTTGTTAATTTGATCTTGGATAATAACATAGAGTAAGCCTAATTAACTGTGATTAGTTAAATAATCATCTTGTCTCTAATGCAGAAAGGAAAACAATTTTTTTAGCTTTCAATTAATTTAATACTTGAATAATAATTGTTTTTCTCCTTTTTTACCAAGAAATAATTGCTTCAATGATTAGGTAAATAGTCTTAATGGATTATAAGCTCCTCCTCTGAGAGAAAACAATACAAAAAGTGCAAAGGAATGAGACAATCAGCAAATCATTCTATGCAACATCTAAACTGACATACCACGTTAAAACTTTTTGTAAAAACATAGGAATATCTTTCTTGACCTCAATTCGATTTTTCATTTTATATGCATTTAATACGGCACATTATTTTCATTTAACTAACTATATGCTCAGAATGCACATGAGTATGAAACGAGTAATTTGTGATAATGTGTTGGAGTTGTGGAAAAGATACAGAGGCAGATTAGAGAAATCTTTCAGAACCAAGTATAATATTAAGTCATAGAATCACTATCTAAGTACTTCAGGCTTCATTTCTCTAAAAAGACCTGCTATGCTTTGATTGCTATTGCAATTATACAACAGATTTTTCCCGGATCACTGTAAAATCATATACATTTGTGCAAATTCAGCACTAGGTTTTGAAAACTAACCGTTACACAATTCTCTAGTCCATTTGTTTTGAGTTTGCTATGCATGGTTTCAGCTGGAGGCATAGTGCACATTGTGCTATGTTGCTGTCTCTTATTCTAGGTCCTAATATTTAGAGCATGAATCTAAGTATCCTTCAGAGCATCTAATTTACTCTCAATACTCCGTTCTTAACAATTGCCTCTCTTAACACTTCTGATATTATGTGCTATTTGATATCTCTCCATTTTATGAGTTACTTTCCTGCTATAAACAGAACTTAGGGGGAGAGAGCCTATCTTCGGTATAATTTAGAAGTCTGGGTTCATTTGAGCACATTTTATATTCCTGTGACCATACATTATTCTCTGAGGACACCTTTGAAATCTTTTATTTAAAATACCTATGAAGTGTAAATGGTCCTAGGAAATTAATTTTTATCATTCACCTTTCTCATCCCACTGATGTGATATTTTTGCTTCCAGTTTCTCCCTTATGTTATCCATAGCTCTACAAGATACATATCTTTCTATAGTACGGCTTGATTCCCACTTAAGAAACTACATGAAAAAGAGGAATCAAAAGGAATTTAGAGACCTTAAACATACAACAACGAAAACAAAACCAGTGGGTGGGCTCAACAGAAGAATGGACGAAACAGAAGGAAATTACGGAAGAAGAAATAAGAACAATTTAAACTATTCAATATGAACAACATTGGGAAATAGACTGTTCTTCTTTTTCACATGTATCCTCATTTAACTGTGAAAGTGAGGACGTCTGAGAGCTGAGGCTCCTTATCTTGGCCAGAAGTAGAAGTCTGAGTCAAAAAAGTCTTGTAAATCTCAAGCATTTTGAAGCTACTACATATGATCTTTCTTGCATAATCCATACTATTTCTCCTGCCATTTATGTTTCAGTTTATTTTGAAGTATGAAGAGAACTTAACAATGCTTGCAGAACCATCCGAATGCGTAATACTGCTCACTTTAAAATTTTTAAACGTTTTCTCCAATATCTAAGTCAATCGCATATGGTTTTAGCAGCTCACTGTTACTGAGGAATTTCAAAGAATTCAAATTAACTACAAAGAGCACAACTCTTTTTATACTTGTCTCACATACACACACATTTAAATTGTTAACAACTGTTAACTGAACCTAGTCGGTGGGTCCCCTGCCCATCATGCAGAGGAGCCAGAGCCCGAGCCAACAGGTTTTTCCTGAGAAAGTTGTTTATTTGTCAGGCAGCCATATAAGGAGACCAGAAATAAGGCTCAGATTGGTCTCCCCGAACAAAGGCTTGAAGCAAATTTATAGAATAAGAGTAAGAAGGGGCTCTACATATTTATTAGTTCTAATGAAGGGGGTCTGATTGGAGAGACTGAGAACTAAGCTGTCTAAAGTAAGGAACGTGAAACAGGCAAGAAGGAGCAAAGAAATTGCAACCTGGCCGGATGATTGCTTAGTCCTCTACGTGTCCCTGTTCGGTCTGGGCACTGATCGCCCTTATTGACTGGCCTGTGTCTCTTTAAAGGGCTTTGGGCGGCAACAGTAGCACCTCTGTTACCTGAGTTTTGTGAATCTCGGTTCCGCTGTGTGCTCCCGGTCAGCTCAGGGTCATTTGACTGTTAACTGTGCAGACTGATCGATCATCTAAGCTGCTCTCGGTGGGTCTGTGCCGGCTTCGAATGGTTTAGTGACTTGACAAATGGCGGGGATTTCCTGAAAGACAAGCTAATGCGTTCTCATCAGTCCCCAGTCTTTTAGATGTGCGGGCACGGTTTCACAATGAAGAAAGGCTTCGTGATGTTCACCCCATAGTACCCTGAATTCTACTACCGTCGTCACTTGGGGCAGCTGTGAAAAACGCTTTTGTCTAAGCCCACCCTGACCCAGTTAACTCAGATTCTTCACGTAGAGCCTACGTTTGGTATTAATTTTTAAAACTTTTCTAGTAATGGTAGAAAAGTCACAGTGAGTATCATTGAAATAAATAATTCTATTAAAAACAAGATGAGGGTCAAAACCAAGTTATTTCAAGAAACATTCAACTCAGTTTGTGGACACAGAGATATCCAGACATAATAGACTGTGGCCTGCAGTGAGCGTGTGGCAGCATGCTGCAGAGGCAGTGAGTGGTTTCAGACTGGCCAGGGGACTGCATGCGACTTCCATTTACATCTTACAAGGATACTTTTATTGAGCCTCCCTACTTTAAAAGTCTGTGATGGAGATATTAATATCCATCTTTTAACGAGTTCTAAATATTTGCTAGACTTATCTAGGTTATTGTTAACTGCAACTACTACTGTGGTAGGTGGTATCCGCCCTCCTTTATAGTTGGCTAGCGGTGGCGTTGGAAGTATCACGTACTTACAAATGCCAAAACCCTATTTAGAAACTCAAATCTGTGCTTTTCACCACTTCTCATTTATATTATTTATGTCATAGTTTTGTAAAAATTCAATTTATTTAAGTTAAAGACAAAACAGTTGACCCACTTTCCTCCCCACCCCCACCCTATGTAATAGTTTAGACAGAAGTGATCTGGGATTTATAAAAAGCAAAAAAGTAACACATCAGACTTAGATTGTATAATGTAATGTTATACATCATCTCTTCAAGCACAGACATTATAATGTAATTTGTAAAACAATTAGATCATGATTACAATTCCTTTGGTTTTCTGTATCTTATTTAACTAAATCACTAGACTCAGAACAAAAATACACAAGGGTCATCTTATAATTGGTAATGATTTTCAAATATTGGTTTCTTGCTGGAGAGAATTCATTCTTTAATGCCAGTGTTGCATACCTTACCTACTGTGACACAATGTCTATAAGGACTATTCTTACGCACCAAGGACACTCTTTGACATTCCAACTCTTTATTCACTTTCGCAGAGATAGAAACAAGCATTGCTTAGGTGGCAGATTCATCTAAAAGGGCTGAAGGCTCTTGGCATGGCATGGAATTGTTGAATGAATTTAGCAAAATAGGGGATTTAAAGAGTTTTCCAATCCTCCTGATTTAAGCTTTCACCATGTATTTTTACTTTTTTGTCGGAAATGCATTCCCAGAGTTTCAATCAAATCCATGTTTAAGTAAAAGCCAAAGCTTCATTCGAAACCTAATATGAAAGACTTTGGGCTAGCCTTATTACTTTCCATGGACTTCCTTTTGTTCTTTGGGAGTGAAGTAAAATGGGCTATAAGAAGATAGAGAAGAACGTCCTATAGAATGAATGATGTATGATTATTGTGATGGTTAATAATATTATGTATCAACTGGCTTAAGGGATTCCCAGATAGCTGGTAAAAACATTGTTTCTGGGTATGTCTGTGAGGATGTTTCTAGAAGAGATTAGCATTTGGATCAATAGACTGAGTAATGAGGATTGGGTGGGCCCTCTGCCATCCACTGATGGCCTGCCCTAATACACAGCAAGGTAACAGGAAGTGTGAGTTTGCTTTTTCTACTTAAGCTGGACATCCATATTCTGCCTTCCTGGTTCCTGGGTCTTCACGCTTGGATTGGGACTTACACCGTCAGCTCCTCTGGTTCTCAGGCCTTCAGACTAGAACCGAATCACACTGCCGAGTCCACCTTGCAAAGGGCAGATTGTGGGACTACTCGATCTCTGTAATTGAGTGAGCTGATTTTTATAAATCTCTCTCGTTTCTGTATCTGTGGAGAACCCTGACTAATACCATTATGGACCTAGAATGAGCAAAACGTACCCTTATTAGAAAGATAGTTATGTCATAGTTTAATTGAGCTAACAATAATTCATCCTAACATACCAGTAAGTATGCACTATCTGGTGAATAACCGAGTTTTTGCATTGTTTTCATTTGAGACGTTCACAATATTTTATTCTTTATTTGTACTGCTTGTTATTTGTTAAGCAATTTTGAACTCTGGAGTAGCGATTGGTGGATTTCTTTGTTTATTTAAAGAGGCTTTGCCACTTGAATTGTAGAATATTAATCTCTGCTAACAAGACATTAATGATATTTATACTTATTAAGATGAACTTGGCAACAATACATTCAGATTCAGAGGTTTTAGTTTTGGTCTTGTGGTGAGGAAGCCAGAGTTAAAAATATTTATAAAATACTGGCAATTTGCAAACAAAACATAAACAGAGCAAGTTTAAGAACATTGATTTCAGTGACTTAGGCAAGATTTTTTTTCTGCTACCATTATCTTTCTAATGAGATTCCTTTTTTTTCCTAGTGACTATAGACACATTTTACAGACTAATTAGCATAATGTAAACCCCATCATATATTACTAAGTTAACAAAATTAACATGGAAGATGTGAGCCTATGATTGGCCACTTTTAATCTATGCATCCAGCTCTGTCAATAAACCACACATACAACCCATAACGGATTTGTGCAGTGGTACATATATTTCTTTGTAAACATAGATCTCTGGTATTTCAAATATTCATGAAATTCAGCTTTTAGAAAGCAACAGTTTTAAATCTAGCGCTACTATTAGAACAAAATTTTATTTAATTGAACTAAGAGTTTCTAGTAATCTCTCCCTTTATTCTGATTGGTTTTCAAAGGACAACTTTAGGGAGCTTTAGGGAGGCTAATTTTAAAGTGATCAAAAAAAAGATCACATCGTTTCTCTATATTTTTAAAATGTCTAAATAATAGGAACAAAGAAACTGTATTTCCATAATAGAAGTAGATATATGAGCAGTCTAATTTTAATTGGTTAGATCTAATTATATTCAAAATATTCTGGTGAAATTTGTATGAGAACATCCTGTCTTATTTCCTATGAATGACCCTTATACTGTTCTGAAAAGTAAATAAAATGATACTCTTTATTGTGAGTTTGCATGGATAGGTTTATCCAGTGTAAGTAAAGCTTGTGTAAAAATAATAAAGATAATAGAGACTAAAGTCTTATTAAGAAGGGCTTTACTTAGAAAATACAATATGATTATTGAGAAATGACTATGATAGGCATATAACTGGTAGTTAAATTACCCCAATATTTAAGATATAGGTTGTTATGGTAATAATTTAATAATGATATTCAAGGAACTAGAGAACTGAGAACCTAATGAAAAAACAAGATCAGAATACAGCGAACCATTGTAAATGACATCTGGTCATGAATCCTTTGGTTTGCTAAAGGTAGGAAGTTCCATTTGGCAAGTCTTTGCAATCAAAATTACGTTTTCAAAATCAGCATCGATTTGTTTATATGGATTTAAGATCATAATTTTAAACATCTAAAATATGTGCACCTGTGCTGAAATTACACATGAAAATAAATATCCTCAAATGACAGCTTTTAAAGGTAGAATATCGGGTAGTTAAATACCAAATACCAAATATTGTAAACTAACGTCATCACTGAGATATTTTTCCCATAGCTTTCTTAGGAAAGTATGAAAAATCTTATCAACGCTTTCACAACTTTATTTACATGGGAATGCTGAGACTTTGAGCTCTGCGTACAGATGGGGGGTGTGGAGGAGGAGAGGGACAGCCTCTGAACACCTGTGTTTACGCTTGAGTAGCTGACTCACTGAGGCCGCTAGAAATGACCCAAAATAGGAGGAGCTGATGGAGCACCGTCAGTGGAGCCCACTGCTGCTCCCAAAGGGGAGCCAAGGAAAGTCTCAGCTGGGGGGTTCAAGTGGGGTCACGGAGGTCAACACAATGAGGCAGAATTTCTTAATATCACGGTATAAGTCTTCATCTTTCGATGTCTTCCTTCTGAGCAGAAAACATACACGCTGGCGGGAAATACAGTGGGAACAGACACGTTTAAATGTCCTGTGTGAGCTGGAGACGGCTACAGAAGCCGCCTCGGAATTGAAACGCGGTTCTTTGAGGTCCGGTGGCAGATCTGGCTGAGACAAAACATGGAAAATATCAGGCCACTTGATCGTGTTCTTTTGTTATTTTCTTCTTTTCACAAGGTGCGGGCTTTTGTTATTTCGAAGGTGGATGCCTAATGCCGTTGAGGCGCACGTGGCTTGGAAAGGAACGCGGCTGCGTGAGAAGGGTACCCGGCAAACGCGCGGCGTAGCACGGGAGGGGAGCGGGTGCTGCTCGCGCCCCAGAACTCCGCTTTCTGCCTTGTCTCGGTCAGGAGCGATGTTAAGTCAGCGCCTTCGAACGCAGGGATCCCGGTTCTTCCCCAGGCGAGAGTGAAGTCGAAGAACGGGTCCTTGTTGCATTCGTTATTTTTGTTTATGGAATCGGATGGTTGTGTTCTTTTGTCAGGGAGGAAAAATATCTGATATTGAAGCCTGCGACCCGATGCAAGTCAGGACGAGGACGCCCGATGCCTCCGGGCGAAGCCGCTGCTTTAACTGGGCAGCGGTGCTGGGCGGGGTCTCGGCTCTGCACCCTGCGTGACTGTGTGACTTTATCCGCGTCGCTTAACCTTTCGGTCTCTCGTGATTTTATTTTATTTTTTTCCTCTGCAACGTTAGGACCTCAGAGCAGATAATTTCTACCATTTTTCCATCTAAAATCATATAATTGAATCACTTCCATTTTATTTACTGGGCTCTTTCTTCCCTGATATTTGCCATTGCAGAAATGAACTGTTTTCATAGGGCATAATCCTGAGAGAGTTGAGAATGAATTTCGGGGTTTTGTGCTGTCTTTCAGCCTTGTCAACAGCCAACTGAGTTGTTAATTTAGAATTGATTGAAGGAGCCAATGTCCTCTAGCACTGATTACTAAAATAAGAAAATCACATGACCCACCATAGCTGATTTTTTTCTTTTCTTTTATGCTAATCCAAGTAAACTAGTGTACGAAGCACCTTTACAGACCTCAACATTTTCCAAGCAATAGCTATAACAAATGACGAAACGCCCTGACACTAAAATCATCGTTAGCATTTGCCGATCGTGTGCGGCGTCCCATGTTGATCCCACTGCACTGAGCGAGGTGTCGCTGCGACAGTGCCTCCTCTCTCCTGCACCTGTTCCTCCCTGTCACTTCTGGGCATCCTCTCCTGCTTTCACTGGCTTTATCTGTGCCGTTGAATGCACCCCACAGAAAAGCCTAGTTTCCTTTGCTTCTGTAGTTAGGCCCTTTTCATTTGTGACCCCCGTTGGGAATTTTCTGCCTCTTTGTCTCTAGGATGGAGCACTGCGTGTCATTCAGTGATTATTGACAAGTTGCCTTCTAATGGGACCAAAAAAAAAAAAAAAAAACCCCAAAACCACCCCCTTTTAACAGCACATAGCTTTGAAAGACAATTATGCAGAACCACCATTTCTCTACACTTGCGGTCCGACAGTAATGGCATTTTAAAAGTAGATGCCTGCAGAGGGACTGCTCGCGAAGAATGAGCCACACAGACGCTAAATGACAGATCATCAAGAGGGATATTTTGGGGCAGGCAGGCTCTTTGGTGTCCCCGAAACCGTACTATATGTATACCCCTTTTTTTGAAAGACATTTTGATTGAACACCTGTGAATAAAAGATTTTAGATTTTTCAAAAAAAAAAAATCCTTTCAGTTCTGTAGAAGCTTTATTAAACCAAGAAAAAAAAATGCAATTTCCACTTTGCTTCTAAGCTAAGAAAGGGAACTGGGCACATGTGGGATTTTATATGTCTGACATAGGTTGCCTTATTTTATGTTCTTAAGCCTCAAAGAGAAAAATTGTATTTCCTTGTGAAATCTTCAAAGAAGTTGAATAATCATTTCATAATGACATAATTTAGTTTCTATTAACTCATATTTTAAATGGAACCCAGAATATTGTAGTCTTATCTTTATGGAAAAAAAAAGAAGTTTTAGTAAAATACAACATTTTTCATTTGGATAATAACATCTGATTTTAATTCAACTGTCACTACACCGT
>NW_011888900.1:1496231-1498150 GCF_000151845.1 Pteropus vampyrus
AAAAAAAAAAAATCCTTTCAGTTCTGTAGAAGCTTTATTAAACCAAGAAAAAAAAATGCAATTTCCACTTTGCTTCTAAGCTAAGAAAGGGAACTGGGCACATGTGGGATTTTATATGTCTGACATAGGTTGCCTTATTTTATGTTCTTAAGCCTCAAAGAGAAAAATTGTATTTCCTTGTGAAATCTTCAAAGAAGTTGAATAATCATTTCATAATGACATAATTTAGTTTCTATTAACTCATATTTTAAATGGAACCCAGAATATTGTAGTCTTATCTTTATGGAAAAAAAAAGAAGTTTTAGTAAAATACAACATTTTTCATTTGGATAATAACATCTGATTTTAATTCAACTGTCACTACACCGTGTTTTCGTAATGCTTTTTTTCATATTTGAAAACATGTATTTAAAAAAAAATATTAACGTAACTCACCCAGATTCTTTTTTAGAGGCTATGGATGGTTTTCATGGGGTTTATAAGCCCTGCGAAATTGTGTGGAAAAATTGGTGTGAACATGAATTTTTCTGGACCAGAGGTTCACATCCGATAAGGTTTTTAATGTAACCTGTGAACGAAGCTAAGAGCCCGCGGTCTGGATGAAGCGTTCCTAAATCATCGTTTAGATTTCCTTCTAGTACTTGTTTTCTTCCAAACTCTGGAATGCCTATTGCTGGGCTTTGTCTTAGGGATGATTTCATGAATCGAGCCATCTTAGAATTATTAGAACAGCCATTCCTTATAATAGAAAGAGGATCTATTATAAGGAATCACGAGGTCTTAAGGATCAGAAAATACAGGCATTCTTCAAGAAGAGCAGGAACCGCGTTTGCTAAAGCCGTTAGTCAGTCTTGCTTTTTCTCGTTCTCATCTCTGCTTCTCTGCGTTTATGTCATCTCACCCTACACGTGTTCTTTTTTTGGCTTCAGTAGGAACCAGCCTCACTTCTAAGAATCAACGTTCAGTGTCTTTATAATCTATTGCTTTGCATCAGTAGCTTATTAACTCGAGTATCTAAGTAGCAGGTCCCTGATTCCTGGGAGAGAATCTGAGCGTATTAACCGATGCACCCCTGTAGATCCTGGCGGTAGGGTCACATGGCTGCTCGCTCCTTATGGAAGGACCGCCAGGCTCATTTCCTTCAGAAAGGTACCTTCAGCACAGGCTATTAGTCACACTGGTGACGTCAATACTTAAACCCGTACTAAATATGATAGGTTAGAATCCAGTTGGGACACGTATTCCCGAGAACCACGACAGGCAGCGCGGGTGGTTGAACGGAGTCAAGTTGCTAAGGCTCCGGCACCGCACACCACCTCCGCCAGGGCGCGCCTGACTTCCCATCACGCAACTGCTGCGTGGCAAGGGCCTCTAGAACCTTCCGGCGATGAGTAACTGCCTACGCCTAAAGGGTTGTTAAGTATTTTTTTTTATAACTGCTCATTTTTAGAGGTCTTCATATTGCCCGAGATTTTGGAAATTAAAATAAATGATTTAAAATGGTGCAGCTGCTGGACTTCTGTTTATGCCAGAATAGATACACCGGAGTTTATAGAGAGAGAGTAAACTGCGCACATAGATGGGAGACCGTGAGGGGAAAGGTGTGGCTCCTGTCACTGCCAGTGACCTTCCAGTTTCTGGGTCCCGTCTCCCTGGAGAATGAGGGAGCTTCCTAGTTATGACTGCCTGACTCCCTCTGCGTCCTGACATGTCTCAGTCCGAATGTCGGTTGGTTGGGTTCCTATTGCTTGTAACCAAATCATCCCTAGAACAAGTTGGAGAGTTTGTAGAGCAGAGACAGAGACAGAGGAGTTGCAGAAACAAAACAGACTAACAGCAGGTTAGCCCAGCTGAGGAGAGAATTAGTGAGCTGAATGGATTATGGCGAGAACTCCGAATTTAGCATATGTGGATAAACA
>NW_011888900.1:1498200-1502020 GCF_000151845.1 Pteropus vampyrus
CACATAGATGGGAGACCGTGAGGGGAAAGGTGTGGCTCCTGTCACTGCCAGTGACCTTCCAGTTTCTGGGTCCCGTCTCCCTGGAGAATGAGGGAGCTTCCTAGTTATGACTGCCTGACTCCCTCTGCGTCCTGACATGTCTCAGTCCGAATGTCGGTTGGTTGGGTTCCTATTGCTTGTA
Organism: Pteropus vampyrus; assembly: GCF_000151845.1. Classification (NCBI taxonomy): domain Eukaryota; kingdom Metazoa; phylum Chordata; class Mammalia; order Chiroptera; family Pteropodidae; genus Pteropus; species Pteropus vampyrus. The sequence continues at coordinate 1,498,382 of NW_011888900.1, forward strand.
ACCAAATCATCCCTAGAACAAGTTGGAGAGTTTGTAGAGCAGAGACAGAGACAGAGGAGTTGCAGAAACAAAACAGACTAACAGCAGGTTAGCCCAGCTGAGGAGAGAATTAGTGAGCTGAATGGATTATGGCGAGAACTCCGAATTTAGCATATGTGGATAAACATAGAAAATAAATATGAAAGGGAGTTTGATGATCTTGGATGATATGAGAATTTCCAATGAACATTTAGTAGAACTTGTAGAAGGAGAAGATAGAGAAACTGGGCTTGAAGGTCTTGGGAGAAGAATCTGAGGATATCCTGACAATACTACTGGATTGATGAACGAATCTAACTCCGATTCAGTCATCTTGACTCAGAATAAAAATAAATACAAACGTAGGCATAACAATGTGAAACTGCAGAACTCTAGAGATAAAAGAGACTCGCAGTAGCACCCAGAGAGAAAAGATAATACCTACAAAAGAATAATAGCGATTCCATATCATTTAGATGATACGTAATCTGCTCTTGTTTTTTACTTTTAGAGAAACTAGTAGAAATTTTTTCATCCTGCAAAATGCTGTATTCTCCCATCCCTTGTATTTACGATATACATTTGTAATGTAAACCTGTTGTCTGTTTGTCTTCTCTATAGACTCAGGTTCTTCAAGGAACGTACTGCGTCTTATTCACTTGTCTCCAGACTGTCAGACACAGGGCCTGGCAGCTAGTGGACACTCTTTCACTGAATAAGTAATTCATTAGGATAGGTCAGTGACCTGTTCCACGGGGTTCGCTCAGACTGCTTCATGAAGACAGTTCAGCCTTTCCCATGAGCGCTGACAGCAGCGTTCCCTCCCTTATGAGGTGTGGCGTGATGTGACGTCAAGGGAATACTTAGGAAGGCCATCTCTACCAACATTCTCGTCTGCCAAGGCTTAAATCTGGTGCCCCACTATGATTTGTTTACCTTTTCTATAGTCGTGATCCTATCTGAGGCCTTCCGACTACGAGAAAGCCAAACAATTAAGCCTTTTACACTTAGGGTGAATTCGTAGTATAGGCAGGTTTTTTGTTTTGTTTTGTTGACACTGAACATAGTGAGTAGAAAGTGAGATTGACAAAGAAATAAAGAAAAGGAATAAAATAAATTGGGGAGGCTGAAGGTCACTTTTCCTACTTCATAATTTTGTATAGGACCGGTTTGGCTTTTGATTAATTATGACTTTAAATATCATTATATTTTCTTAAAATCTCTTTGTGACTTTCAGTTACTGTAGGAAACAAACAAGAAATGAATTTTTGAGGTGGGAATTTAGAATGAAGCAGGTTGTTTGACATAATATTAATCTAATCAAATTTCAGATTCAAATGTCTTAATCATGCTTAGCGTCATTGAATTCATCAGTGGTAATTTTCTAATTTTAGAACTCAGTACTGGACAGGTGTTTAGCTGTGTCTCTGTTTAGTCCCTAACAACACTATCCAGTGATATCTCAGAAGGTCTTGTTAATTTTGAAAGTCCTATTGACTAGATGCTCTTCTTGGTTTTCAAAATGTCAGTTTATCTGGATGTTCAGGCAGATATTCTATAATCTTTCAAGAATTTACATCACAGAAAATGGGTTAGATTTCTAATGGTCTTATTTATTTTATTAGAAATAAATAAGGATTCTCAAGTGTAAAGTAATACTTCCCTAAGTTTCATATGTTCTAGGAAATTGAATTGTTTGTACATTCTTTGCCAGTGTTCTTACATATTAAAACAAGCTTAGGGAAATTAGAGCCTTTAATATTTTAATAAAGATCAGGTGTGCTTTTTAAAAAATGACTCTGAACTTCAGCATTTTCTCTGCGATACTCAATTTTATGTGGGTGATCTGCATTTGCGTGGAAGTGCTTCTATTTACAAGTGGCCTAGAATGTGAAAATTACAGCAACGCATGCAACTTTCGAGACGTGTACGTTTTAGTGACGATTTCACATAATGCCCCTTATGTTCCTTCGAGCAGAAGGCACCAGTGGAAGGGACAGGAGCTCTTCTTGCATCTTTAAATACGGAGTTCACACTGGCGGGACTTGGGACCCACATGTGCGATTCGTGTTCACTGCAGCTGTTTGCATTTGAAAAAGTTATCGACTTTAAATGAAAAAGAAAGCTTACTTAATTTTCTTTTTTCGTATATAGGAATATATGAGGATGGGAAGAACCTGCATCCAAAGAGCATGCGAAATATAATACAATTATCTCACTTTTAAATCCATGAGCATTTGTGTTGTTTATGCCATAACAGAAGTTTTCCCAAAGGGATATTGTAGCTCCGTGACAACCATAGATCCAACATTGCCGTACCCTTGGCTGCGTTCAAGTCAACCGAACATGACAGGGGACGGCAGATGCGCAGCACTTTGTCTTTAGCACGAATTCGAGGCTCACTGTGAGATCGCGTTCCCTTCTACTTCCAGCCTGTTCAGATCGGAATCCAGGGTCCCTCTTCCTGGCACTTCACTCATTTTCGCAGCAGCAAACACACAGACGATGAGTCTGTTGCCGTAGCTCGCCCTCGTTTCGATTGCGAAGACGCCACCTTCATCTCTGCTGCTCGCTCTCCTCTCTGTTAGAATCCCCAGGTATCCAGACTTTGCATTCTTCCCCTAATAAGTAGTTCAGGATTCCCCACTATACTTCTCATGTCTTAGGATCTAGTAAACTCTTCCCTTTCACTAAAAGTGCCTATCTAATGATATCCTGATCCAGACGGACATAGTGCAAGGTAATAGAGAAATGAGATGTTATAATACTGTCTAATGTAGTCCACACTTCTATATTCTAAATGCATGTTTTTTAAAGCTTTCTGAAGAGAACACTCATTAACATGTCGGGTGCTGTGGCAATCCAGTTTCTAGAGAGCATAATCTCAGTATCCTTAAAATATACCGCACTGACCTATGTCACATTCGATTTCTACCAACATATTTCTTGTATAAATTAATTCAAACTTTTAGATGAGGAAATCTGGCTGCAGCCTATGTAGAAGGGGTCAGGCGACTTGTTTCAGCAGTTTGAAGATGTTGTTCTTTTGCCTGAAATATGGTGTTCTGCTCTCAAGAAATTTTCTCCGTCCTTGATTTCAATCAATTTTTTTCTATGATCTGTCTGGGCATAGCTTTCCTAGTATACAGTCTGCTTGGAGCCCACCGAGATTCTTAAATTTGTGCATTTATATATTTCGACAAATTTAGGAATATTTTAGTCATTTCTTCAAATATTTTTTTCTTCTTTATTTATTCTTCTTTTGAGACTACATGTATGTTAGACATTTTGATATTGTCTCACAGGTCCCTGAAAGGATGTTCATTTTTTCCGATCTTTTTTTTATTCTTCAGATAAGATGACTTTGCTTAATTTATCTTTCAGTTCACTGACTCTCCTAGTTGTTGAGCCCATTCAATAGATGTCTTTCTTTTCCACATACTGTTTTCCAGTTCTAGAAGTTCAATTTGGTTATTTTCTTAGGATATATTTCATAGTAATATATAATATCGTACATTTTGCTATTTTTAATTGCCTTCTTTGTTTTCTTAATAAACTATCAAAGAGAAGATATGTCTGCTGTATCTACCTCTCTCCTTTTGAGACAAATTATATGTATAT
>NW_011888900.1:1502745-1508487 GCF_000151845.1 Pteropus vampyrus
TGTATAAATTAATTCAAACTTTTAGATGAGGAAATCTGGCTGCAGCCTATGTAGAAGGGGTCAGGCGACTTGTTTCAGCAGTTTGAAGATGTTGTTCTTTTGCCTGAAATATGGTGTTCTGCTCTCAAGAAATTTTCTCCGTCCTTGATTTCAATCAATTTTTTTCTATGATCTGTCTAGGCATAGCTTTCCTAGTATATAGTCTGCTTGGAGCCCACCGAGATGCTTAAATTTGTGCATTTATATATTTCGACAAATTTAGGAATATTTTAGTCATTTCTTCAAATGTTTTTTCTTCCTTATTTATTCTTCTTTTGAGACTACATGTATGTTAGACATTTTGATATTGTCTCACAGGTCCCTGAAAGCATGTTCATTTTTTCCGATCTTTTTTTTATTCTTCAGATAAGATGATTTTGCTTAATTTATCTTTCGGTTCACTGACTCTCCTAGTTGTTGAGCCCATTCAATAGATGTCTTTCTTTTCCACATACCGTTTTCCAGTTCTAGAAGTTCAATTTGGTTATTTTCTTAGGATATATTTCATAGTAATATATAATATCGTACATTTTGCTATTTTTAATTGCCTTCTTTGTTTTCTTAATAAACTATCGAAGAGAAGATACGTCTGCTGTATCTACCTCTCTCCTTTTGAGACGAATTATATGTATATTAGACATTCTGAAATTGTTATAATGAGTGTTGTAATAGAGATGCACAGAGGTTTAAAGGATAGTAAATAGTAAAACCCACATTCCTAATTTTCTAAGAACCGAGAATAAAAGAACAATTGCCTAATTACCTTGTAGAGCTATCAGAAATCTCTGTGGAACCAAATATGGTCTTGATCCCAGGACATCAAGAGTTATTAAGAGCCTATCTTTTTCTTACCCTTTCGTCTTCCAAATCTTCCAAGACTCTTGAATTAGTATAGATGAGTGCACGCGCGCGCGTGTGTGCACGCTCGTGTGTGCGTGTGCGCGCGCGTGCCCACCTGCACCACGCTCGCTCACTTTATGGCACCTGTGCAGGTTTCATGGCTTCCTTCTCTCCCCCTTTAGGCAGCACCGCTGCGCCTGGAATGTTCAGATGTTAGACTTCAGCAAAATTGAAGAAACATTTTTCTTGATGGAAAACAAAAAGAGAAGTCCTGCTAGAGATCCGGTGATCTGCTGTGAATATGAGGAGGGTGCAGTCAGGAACTGGCAGATACAGATGAGCATATGACTTTAGTTCCCGTCTAGACTAACCCGCATCAGATCACCAGCGAACCGTCATCGTGAGTCGGTGCGCGTGTATAGATAGCAGTCTTGCTGACCGGGTCTGGGTGATAGGGATTGTCTACACTGAAGAACACTTAATTATCACGTGACCTGGCGTCACTGCTCAGAGCCATTTCACAGTTAAAGGTAGGATTCCCTTCGTAGAAAGGTGGGAAACCCTAGTCCTTGAATATCACTTACTGGGCATTGCCCTAACATTTCACGAGTGTAGCAAACGCCCTGCACTCTGCACTCTGACTCCAGGTTCGGACGCTGGCAAAGGGGCTAGAGCTTGATTTGGCCTTGTTGATGTTGTGCAGCTTTTAGCATTTTAAGGAAATGCTGCTTATAATTTGATATATCAATGGCAGTATTTATAATATAAAACCACTTTGAAATGATAGCTTCACATTAGGTCGCTGTGTTAGTTTCCTCGGACTGCTGCGGTCAAGCCACAAACGGAGCAGCTCACACAACAGAAATTCCTCGCCTCACAGTCTGGAGGCTGGAAGGGCAAGGCCCACGGCCATAGCTTACCATGCTATTCGGATGCTGTGGGGAAGGACCGTTTCCACACTCACCTCTTCACCGCTGCGGGATGGCCAGTGTTCTCTGATGTCCTCTGGCTTATGGTGGCGTTAAGTCCAGTCTTCACATGGCATCTCCCTGTGTACGTGTCTGTGTCCCAATTTCCCTCGTTTGTAAGGCCACTCGTCATATGTGGGGTCCTAGGAGCCTGCTCAACTCCAGAGTAACCTCACTTAACCTAACTGCTTACATGTGAATCTACCCTGTTTATAAGCGAGGTCGCATTCTGACGTTCTGGGGACGAAGACTACAACATAGGAATTTTGGGAGACACAATTCAACCCATAACAGTCATCAACGTATTAATCTTCATTTGAAACCAGCTTATGATGGAGCTGACCTGTGGTTCTCAAATATAAGAATTGTGAAAAAAACAGTCGTCTGCTGCAAGAAAATTTTGTTATCAATCAAAACAAGAGAAGAGTTAATAAGAAGTAGTTTAAGATGAGGAACAATTATTGTGTCAGATCAAAAGTTGGAAGCTGTAGATTTTTTTAATTGAATGCTTTTTATTGATAGAATAACAAGAAAATGATAAAGCCAAGAAGGCTTATTATGAAAGAGCTTGGATTTTAGATTTTTTTAAATTCTTCTTAAGAAGACTTTTTTTAGCTAGGAATGTTTATACGTTAAAAATCATTCTTGTTCCCCTTCATTTTGAAGTAAAATCGTCTCTCTTGTTTAACACAGACCTCTGTGCTGGCGAGATACGAGCTACATTCTATTCTTCTCGGTTCAAAGGGTGTTCACAGCTTTTTGCTTTTGACATAATACTGTGAGTAGCACAACAACAAAAAAATGGCATAGATTTAATTTAAAAGGAAAACATAAGAGTTTTATTTAAGAATACTTCTATTATGCACTCTTCAGAATTCGAAGAAAATAGAATGTTGTAAGGGAAGGAAATTCTATTCTTGAATAAAAATTATGCCAAAAGTAACATGAATTTTGCTGTGTATCTTTTGCTTTCCAATACATAGATTATTGACTAGAAAGAAAAGAGATGCCTTTTGTATGAAATTTGTCTACCTCCTTGAATACCACCATATTTTTAAAATATGATTTTGTAAAATTGATATAATTTTATTTTTCTTTTTTGTCGTAATGCCGATCAGAGAAAAAAATGCAAGAACAACAGCAAAAGACATATTTTGGATAGCCGAAATGAAGCCAGATTCATTCCTACATAATTAATGTAACCATTATTTTTCAAGCTTCTACATGCACAAGTCATTGTGTGGAAGTCTTTGACCATTGCCATGAATTATTGGTTACAAACTAGGTGTTTGCAAAATCTGTAAGCAACAAATTATAATACAAGGCTGCATTTCAAAATACAAGAAGGAGATTAAAAATTTTCATCACTTTAGGAATACTAAGAAGTATTTCATCTGAGATGATTAGAGAAATCCTCGTGGCCATTGGGAACGAAGAAGTCAAATTGTCGCTTTTCGCAAGCAACAAGCTTCTTTATATAGAAAACCCTAAAGACCACTGAAAAACCATTAGAAATAATTAACATATACAGTGAAGTTGCAAGATATAAAATCAGTGTACAAAAATCCATTACATTTCTAAATACTAACAATAACATTTCAGAAAAATAAATGAAAAAACAATACCTTGCAGTTGCAACAAAAAAATAAAAAACGTAGGACTGAATTTAACAAAGGACGTGAAGGACCTATACACTGAAAACTACAAGACGTTAAAGGAAATTGAAGAAGACACAAAGAAATGGAAAAACATTCGTGATCATGAATTGGAAGAATCTACATAGTGAAAATGAACTTATTACCCAAAGCGATATACAAATTTAATGCAATCCCTATCAAAATCCCTATCGCATTTTTTAAAGAAATAGGACAAAAAATCATCAGATTTGTATGGACTCACGAAAGACCCCCGAATAGCCAAATCAATTGTGAGAAAAAAGGACAATGTTGGATTTATAGATTAGGTACAATTTTACTAAATGATGGAGAAAAGATATTTTAAAGGATTAAACAGCATTAACGAAAGTCTAGAAACCAAAAAATTAAAAGTGGCAAGAGAGTGACAAGGAGTATAATTTTCACTAAACATCAGAAATTGGTGATAAGGCTCAAAAGAGTGGTAGGAACAGAGAAGAGAGGGCCGCGGAGACGAGGCCAGGTCCTTTAGATTCTGTTTTTTGGAAAACAGGAGAACCACAAATATTTTTAATAGTGGGGCGATGTATTCACAGCAGTTTCAAGGATGATCATGTTAGCACTGCACAGGGTACATTTGGTCGGAGGGATGATGGACATAGACTTAACCTTTCCTTTGTTACCAGCCCTGAGAGAGGAAATAAGAACCTTAATTTGGTTTATGGAAGTAAAAATAAAAAAAGGACAATGGGTCCTGCTTCGGCGTATATGTTCTTTAATTTCACCATTGATTTACTCATTTATTTATGCAGATACATTTTGCGGACTTTGCTAGTTAGCATATCATATGTGTTAGTAGGACCGCTAGTCCCGAGCTCTAGACCTCAAGGAATTCGTGAAGACTTGGCACCCAGAGAGTGGATCTCTCTCCTTTGTGTTCCCGCCCATGGGGGGCATGAGAACGGGCCTCGCTGGCCTCTAATTACAGGGAGCGTCCCCGGCCAGGGGCCCGGGCTGCTGCGTTTCCAGCATCGGCGCTCACGTTTGCAACAAGGCCGTGCTTCCTGTGAGCTGCTCCCAGGGGTCACTTCATGCCGCCTGTATTCTTGAGGCACACCTGTCCTTGGTGGACAGGGGCGAACTCTGACTCATGGATTCCCCAACAGTTTTAACGACGCTTAAAACACGATCTTTAGCGACAGTTTTAACGACGCTGTGGCTCATGGATTCCCCGACAGTTTTAACGACGCTTCGTAGGCCACACAGCGGCCCTGAATGCTTCCACCTGGCCTTGTCTTCTCTCTCTTCTTTGGGAGGTCGGGCTCGGCTCATGACCTGCCGTCGCTCTGCCCTAACCAGCCCCCTCCCTGCTTCATCACACAGAGACGTTTCCCGTGAGAAAATCATTGCACATTGACTCCTTTCTTGGCGTCTGCTCGTCAGTGAACCCAGACTACCGTGAGCGATACTAGGAGTGACCTAGCAGAACACGATGTAAAGTAGGGTTTGGGACTGACCCTCACACCCCCTGTCCTGCTTGCTAGGTGGGGAAGGCATGATGTCTGGTGAGAGGTGGCAGGTCAGTTGCTAGTAATAGCACCGGAGGGGCCCTGGAAAACGTCCCGGTGCGGGGGAGCGCTATGACAGGTGCGACGATGCAGGCATTCGGGGCACGTGGGGGGACGATGCTTACAGAGGGTAGGACTGGTAGGCGACTGCTAAGTTGTACTGACACCACGCAGAACTATGAGGATGGAGAGCCTCTGGAGGCATCCAGAGAGGCCCTCGTTTCCCGTAGTGGAAGGGGACACCGTTAAGTCGAAGGCTGTGGGCCTAATCGTGAGAATTGTCCAGCACCAGAGACGTTTCAATGAGAAGGGAAGGTCGGGGCTCTGGTAGATAATCTGGGATTCTGAAAACTGGAATGAGAATGTCCATTGGATGCCCCTGACGATGTTGGCTCTGCAGTCCCAACCGCCAGGAACCCCTTGTCCCCAGAGGGCCAGCTCTTCCATTATGCTCGAAGATACTGCAGAAGGCAACAGAAGCTTCCTCCACACTCTTTTCCTGGCTACCAGACAGATAAGTAGGGGGAGACCCCAGCATAACTCTGCTGGGCATGTGTGGGACCTGATAAGGGAGAAGAGGGTCTAGATACCTGAAGAATTGCAAAAAAAGGCATCTGTGTGTGCCGGAAGGAGCCTGAGAGGTAGAATTTTGAGAGTGCTTGGTTAGGAGGCCAGAAGGTTAAGTCTTCTGAG
>NW_011888900.1:1508537-1513776 GCF_000151845.1 Pteropus vampyrus
CACAGGGTACATTTGGTCGGAGGGATGATGGACATAGACTTAACCTTTCCTTTGTTACCAGCCCTGAGAGAGGAAATAAGAACCTTAATTTGGTTTATGGAAGTAAAAATAAAAAAAGGACAATGGGTCCTGCTTCGGCGTATATGTTCTTTAATTTCACCATTGATTTACTCATTTATTTATGCAGATACATTTTGTGGACTTTGCTAGTTAGCATATCATATGTGTTAGTAGGACCGCTAGTCCCGAGCTCTAGACCTCAAGGAATTCGTGAAGACTTGGCACCCAGAGAGTGGATCTCTCTCCTTTGTGTTCCCGCCCATGGGGGGCATGAGAACGGGCCTCGCTGGCCTCTAATTACAGGGAGCGTCCCCGGCCAGGGGCCCGGGCTGCTGCGTTTCCAGCATCGGCGCTCACGTTTGCAACAAGGCCGTGCTTCCTGTGAGCTGCTCCCAGGGGTCACTTCATGCCGCCTGTATTCTTGAGGCACACCTGTCCTTGGTGGACAGGGGCGAACTCTGACTCATGGATTCCCCAACAGTTTTAACGACGCTTAAAACACGATCTTTAGCGACAGTTTTAACGACGCTGTGGCTCATGGATTCCCCGACAGTTTTAACGACGCTTCGTAGGCCACACAGCGGCCCTGAATGCTTCCACCTGGCCTTGTCTTCTCTCTCTTCTTTGGGAGGTCGGGCTCGGCTCATGACCTGCCGTCGCTCTGCCCTAACCAGCCCCCTCCCTGCTTCATCACACAGAGACGTTTCCCGTGAGAAAATCATTGCACATTGACTCCTTTCTTGGCGTCTGCTCGTCAGTGAACCCAGACTACCGTGAGCGATACTAGGAGTGACCTAGCAGAACACGATGTAAAGTAGGGTTTGGGACTGACCCTCACACCCCCTGTCCTGCTTGCTAGGTGGGGAAGGCATGATGTCTGGTGAGAGGTGGCAGGTCAGTTGCTAGTAATAGCACCGGAGGGGCCCTGGAAAACGTCCCGGTGCGGGGGAGCGCTATGACAGGTGCGACGATGCAGGCATTCGGGGCACGTGGGGGGACGATGCTTACAGAGGGTAGGACTGGTAGGCGACTGCTAAGTTGTACTGACACCACGCAGAACTATGAGGATGGAGAGCCTCTGGAGGCATCCAGAGAGGCCCTCGTTTCCCGTAGTGGAAGGGGACACCGTTAAGTCGAAGGCTGTGGGCCTAATCGTGAGAATTGTCCAGCACCAGAGACGTTTCAATGAGAAGGGAAGGTCGGGGCTCTGGTAGATAATCTGGGATTCTGAAAACTGGAATGAGAATGTCCATTGGATGCCCCTGACGATGTTGGCTCTGCAGTCCCAACTGCCAGGAACCCCTTGTCCCCAGAGGGCCAGCTCTTCCATTATGCTCGAAGATACTGCAGAAGGCAACAGAAGCTTCCTCCACACTCTTTTCCTGGCTACCAGACAGATAAGTAGGGGGAGACCCCAGCATAACTCTGCTGGGCATGTGTGGGACCTGATAAGGGAGAAGAGGGTCTAGATACCTGAAGAATTGCAAAAAAAGGCATCTGTGTGTGCCGGAAGGAGCCTGAGAGGTAGAATTTTGAGAGTGCTTGGTTAGGAGGCCAGAAGGTTAAGTCTTCTGAGCATGAATTCATTGGTTTCGGAGCACTGATTTAAGACATAAGCAGGGGCCACGGGGGATAGGGCCATCTCTCACTAGAAATGCCTGAGGTGCATTGACAGATAGAAGAGGAAGGAATAACAAGGCTGAGGCAGATGGACATGCTGAAATGGAGATATTGGTTAGTAAGGCTTGGAGATCCACCAGAAATATCAGAGGATACACCGTTCACCAAGGCCGTGGAATGCACCAGAAGCGTGATGGAAGACGGGGAAGATCGCAAAAGCGGTGTTCGCACTCCTGGGCTGCACGGGGTGATGGCACGCCAGGCAACGGAAGCCAGGCGGTAAAGCTTAACTTTCAGATACGAGGAGGCCACGATTACTGTCCAAATGGTCAAGGCAGAAGAGCAACCTAAGGCGCTTACCCTGCTGTGGGTGGCAGAGGTGCTTCATAGATCGTGGCATCTCTAGAGACAGAATGAATGTGAAAACCCAGGAATAGAAGAGCTGAGGACTGCAGGACAGCACCCCGATAAAATGTCACCACCCCCTGTGCAATTTCCAGACCTGAGCCGATTTTCCAGAACTGGAACCACATCTTTATTCAGTCCTCCATCGAAGGACACTTCCGTGGTTTCCACATCTCGGCCACTGTGAATAATGCTGCCATGGACATGGGGTGCACATGTCTTTACAAATAAATGTTTTCAAATTTTTCAAGAAAAAACCAAAAGAAGGATTGCTGGGTCATATGTAATTCTATTCTTCATTGTGTGAGGAACCTCCATACTGTTTCCCACAGTGGCTGCACTAATGTGCATGGCCACCTGCCCTTTTTTTAAATTTTTCCGGCTTCTACGGTTTTATTTATTTTTTTAGCATTTTATGTTTTCATTAGTTTCAGCCACCTGCCTTTTAAAGGACCTGGACTAACATATTGAAATTTCAAAATTTTAATTTAAAAACTGAAAGATAAATCTAAATGTGTTAGTGTGAATCTTTCTCCTAAACCTCAGACTTAAGGATAGTACTACTTGATCTATATAGATTTCTCGTATGTGCTCCATATATTATATTATGTCCGAAAATAGACTCAACAAGTCCCATCTTCTTGTGAGCGCGTGTGTAAACACACACACACACACACACACACACACACACACATCTTCTGTCTCTAATCTCAGAATGGCACCGTCATGTGCCCGTTGCCCCCAAATTTGTAATACATATTCCTTTCACCACATCCTATTAATAAAAATCTAAGTCTTATCAACTAGACCTCAAACTTTTGCTCAGATAGGTCCATGTCTCTCTCTCAGTGCCAGTATGCATTCTGGACAATCATTATTTCATATTAATTTGCTGTATCAACTCCCAAATAAGCTTCTCTTCCTCCAGCCTCATTTGCCTCCAGTTCATTGAAAGCCTTGAATTCAGTGCGATGAAACTGTAACATACGGGTCCTGCTTTTGTTACTGGCGTCCCTGTGACGAATTGTCTCGTAATTTATTACTACTGTTGGGATAGGTTTACATTCCTAACTGTGACTTACACGGGCATTCACGACCTGGCTCCTGCAGATGCTTTACCCCCAGCTTCTGCCCTCGCCCCTCTTGCCCTTTTCCAGCCAGCGTGACGGAGCACGCGCCTTTATCATACAGCGTGCTCTGTCTCGCCTTCCTGACTGTTCGCATGCAATAATTCTCTCTGTTTGGAACACTCAAGTTTTATCTTAAATGCATTGTCCCCCGAGGAGCCTTCCATAATAAGCCTCTAAAGCAGTGGCTTTCAAGTAGGAATGATTTTGCGCCCCGGGGGACATTCAGTAATGTCTGGAGATGTTTTCTGTTGTCACGACTGGGAGGTGCTACTGGAGCCTAATGGGCAGAAGCCAGGGATGCTGCTGAGTGTCCAGGCATGCGCGGGAGCCCCAGCCCCGAGAATGATCGGACCCAGGACGTCAGTGGCACCGAGGCTGAGGAACCCTGCCGCCGGCTGGTCTGTTACCTGTGTTATGACTCACGTCTAGGGTCACAGTCCCCTGTGCTCCCCCGAGTGAGGGAGCATTTTCCATCCTGCGTTGTCTTCGCTCCTCACTGTCTGTGTTCCACACTGAGCTTCCTGAGGGCAAAGGGCTTTGCTGGCCTGATGCCTGTGGATGGTCTCCCTGTCCACCACAGTGCCTCGTTACATAACTGTGAACGAACAAATAAGTATAATCAAGTGCGCCCACCGCTTTGGTGAAAAGACAAATGCATTTGATACTTCCCTGCCTTCTCCAAGTGGTGGCCTGAAATCATGTGGCTTTGAAAAAGGTTTCGTTTCCCACTTTGTTCCACCTACAGTTCGATATCGGTTATGAGCTGGGCTTACGATTTGATGACAATCTTAATGTTTTAACACAGCCCATACATGCCCGGTATCCCAGGTAACAGACGACCAAGGTGTTCTCAGGGATAATTCATAAACCTATAGGTAATTATTTCTGTGGGGAATCATTTGATTGCTCTGATTTTTTATTTTTAGTGGTATTTAAGCCTTCCTACTCATTGTGATCACTCGCTGAGATCCTCACAGAAATATCAGTATGGGGACATCGAACTTCCATGGTTCAGCATGGCTGACTTACTACTTTTGTACCTGTGGACTGAGGGTCACTCTTAGCTGGGCTTACAAGGAACGAGGACATTTCCTCAAGTCTGAGGGAACATCATCCAGGCGAGAACTCCTGACGAGCTGTAGGGTCCTGTCTGGAAAGCCTCAAGCATTCCTGACAAAACGCTTGAGCAATGCTTGGTGTTAATGGAATTAAGGGCCCTTTCTGGGAGGTGAGGTGCAGATGCCCACTGACTCTGAAAGGTCCAGGCCTCTTTAGCCAGCTCTGTGACTGAGCTTAAACCCTAAGCAGAAATCTTGTTGCATATCAAATCTAGGGGTGATTACCAAGCCAACGTTTTTTATTTCTGCTCTGTGTCTCCAGCATGAGGGAACCTTTGAACTGGCTCTTCCAGGAGCCTCTCCTTTAATCACAGGCTTGAAATAAAACTTTGACACATGCTCACAAACAGTTCTTTAGAGAATCGCTTTAACAGGACGCATTCGGGGCTCCTGGATGTCAGCCAGCTTCGTGGGGGCAGGATGTATTGTCAGCCCTAACTCAAAGGAATAACTGTCTCAGACTTTCACTAGGCCCACTTTTCAAGCTGTAGCATCTTCTCCCAAGTTGTCCTTGTCTCATCAATAAAATAACAGTCCACGTCTCTTAATACTCAGTCAGAGGCGTTTTTAATATTGGCAGAATATGCTGTGGGCCCGTTGGCAGTGCCTATCAGGTTTAAAAGCTCCAGATGCATCCGTGTGCTTCCTGCCGTTTTGGCGCCTGAGTATGTCAGCTGAACCTCAACTACGAGTGCCTCACATCCAGCAGAGGGACCTCGCAATCCTCAGCTACACAATTCCTGCGTAGTCAACAGGAGAAAGCAGACTGCACGTCTCAGTACCCAGGTAGCTAACACGGCTGTAATAAAGTCTTTGGGTCATCAAATAAGACAGTCTCCAGCTGGCTCTCCTTGTGCAATCAAAGAAGCTATTACTGATTTTTACCAAATCTTTGAAAGAAAATTA
>NW_011888900.1:1514141-1523706 GCF_000151845.1 Pteropus vampyrus
CTACTTTTTCTTCTTCCTGAGCCTACAGCTATATGGACTCCATTCTCCCTCTTCTTTTGGAGTTAGGTTTGACGGCTGTCACGTGAGCAAAAGAATGCACGTCATTTCTAGGCCAGGCCCAAGAAAACCTCCAGTGGGTGACTCGCATTCTCTCTTCCCTTGACTGGCTGGACGCAGGTGACCACAGACGTTTGGAGTCACCAGACAGAAGGGGTTCACGGCCTGAGTTAGGAGCGCAGCAGGGCTGTCTCCCTGCACCCATCGGGGCAGTGAACCACCTCGGCCTCCCGAGGCCATCGGCCAGGACGGCCCCTCCATGCCTTCGCCGCTGAACTCGCCCACGGTCTGCGGCCTTCACTCGCCCAGGCGCGGGGGCTTCATCCTGCCGTTGTCACCGTCTCCTCCTTTGGCACCTGTCCTCCTCTTTACATCTCCACGGGGGCTTCCTGGCTCCCCCTCTCCACGAACTGCTTCACACCTTCCCTCTCCGGCTTCTCATACCGTGTCTCGGTTCTCTCCTCTCTTCGTGAGCGAATCTCCCAGCCTCTCCTCTGTTGGACGAGGCGATCGGCGAGGCGACGATGCAAGAAAGGCTGAGCTGTTTTCGTTACCAAACAGACGGGTGACGTCCGGGAGCATCCTGGGAGGGCTTTGGAAATTTTAGATTTCGCTCTGTGTTTTTTCGTTCACGTTTTCGTGCGCTAAGGAGTTCCTTGGGGGACGGGGCGAGGTTTTGAGTTTAGAGGAATATTTATTTGACCTTATATCTCTGAGAAAGTTTCCTTCCTGCGGAGAAATTTAAACGTCTAGGTGTAGAAAAGAGATAGATTCCACAAGGCGATGGATCTACATGGAGAAACTGTTGTTCTTGAAGCGTTTTTAGAGAATCCAGTTTCATGCAGGCAGGTAAAGTACTTTGTTACACGGAGCGTATTCTGCCACGCGTGGGGAATGAGGCTTTGTCTTTGCTCAGAATATGATCAGGTCATCACCTGAAAACCTGGGTGTGAATCTCTACTTCCACATATTCCATTACTTATTACTCTGTTTCTCAACAACCGAACAGCTCAGAGCCTGCGTTGCTCAGTGGATTGAAAATCCACGCACGCTGTGTAGTTCAGAAGACAAATATTCATTTAAAATGGATTGAAGTCTGGACGAGTGAAACATTATATAAGTCTTTACTGAACCGTGGGTCTTGAGATTATACTCTGGGAAGTTACCCAAGGTGACGAAGTGACTAATTCGACGGCTGTCCACACTGGAGTGTGTGCGAATGTGCGTTAGGCGGAGTGTTTGTGACTGCGAGCTTTCTGGGGAAGCCGGAGGGGCCCGTGGCACTGTTCTGTCCGTGGGTCCTCGTCCTTTGCCTTCTTCTGAGACAGCTTCTCTCACCTTTCAGGTAACAGCTTAATTTTAACCTCCTAGGGGATGACTTCCCCATTTTACCACGTCAGGACAAATTCCCCGACTGCCTGTTACCTGGTCTTCTGTGTAGCGTGTTGTCATAGTTGCGATGTTACATTCTGTTTATTTAGTTATTTAGTCATGCGGTCAGTGTCAGTCTCATCTACTAGACCTTTCTACATCAGATTACATTGAGTCTGATAGCATTTTCTCCGGAAAAGCTGGTCTAGTTAAAATGGTCAGTGTTTCACAATACATACCTTATGAGAATATTTTCTGCATTTATTCATTAGCGTCACCTGGGATCTTGTTAGAAAAGCAGAATGCTGGGCTCCATCACAGCCCTACTAAGTCGATCTGCGTTTTCGTAACGTCGTAGTGATTCTCACACACTCACAATGGGGACGCACTGCCCTGGACTGTCAACTTCGTGAGGCCGTGGTCTGTCAAATAACCAGCGCTGAGCACCGTGCTAGGAGTACATTTATTGAATAAATTCCTTTATTAAATTCCTTTATTATATAAGAAGCATGTAAACTCATGGAAAAAATAAAAAAATAGTCCAGCTAAACATGAGTCTTTTAAACGGCACCCATTTGTTTATTTGACAAATATTTAATTGATGTGCATTATAGGCCTGTCATGGTAATATTAATAAGCGGCATTAAATTATCACCTAGCTCTTGCTAACGGATAAGTATTAACATCTATCAGCGTTTTAAGAAAAGTGTGTCAGAGAACTATTTAAATTTGGCCAATCAACTTAATTTTCTTCTAACTTGAAAAGACTATCATAATATGTTTTTAGTAATGAAACGGCTAAAATGATTTTATCGAATAACGACTGTATTGACTGTATGCGTGGTTTACGGACCACTTTTCTAAACTGAGTGCATGTGGTGGTCAATGCGTTTGTCCTGATGTCGTCAGTCTGAAGTGTGGTGCCAACAGTTACTCTTTCGGAAGGGGGTAAGGCATGAGTTATAGAAAAGGAGGGGAAGGTCAAATAATTGGGGAGAAACGTCCTCTAAATTAAAATGGAAATTCTTCGACTTTGCTTATAAATCATTAACAAAACACGTATTACACTGTCATCCATCTATTCTAGGGGACAATGGCAGATCTGTAACTTCTCTCAAATAACTAGGTCTTTTAAATTCTGAATTTTGAGTAGCTCTCAAAGGTCACAGTTTAGGAAAAAGACTGAGCCAAAATGTATGCGATGGGGAACCACAGACAACTGTTGGTTTTTTTGTACCTGAACAATGTAATGACAGTATGCAGAATATACCACAAAATAAGCTTTTGTGGAACTAGTAATCTTTAGTTCTGATTATGCTGAAGTATGGAAAACTTTTCTAAACTTATGCTATAAACTTATATAATTAGATTGTTTCTTCATAGAAAAGTTATACACATGGTACAACTTCAGAACTGAATGTACAACTATTTATTTTTGCTAGAAATGTAATTTTTTTCTCAAAGGATCTAATTAAAGTTCTGGACATCTATCTCTTTGGTATAATACAGACGCCGAGATCATAGGGGGGTATGAATATGGCTGATAAAGTTTCCCAAAATATTTCAACAGTTTGATATCATTTGGACAGTCAATTTTTAATTAACTGAAAATAAAAATTAATAAAACTACTTGAAAGAAAATATATATTGATTATTACATTCACATTTGCTCATTTTAAATTTCTCGTTAAATTTTAATGTCTTGATAATTTTTTTGTGCCGATGAACAAATGCTGAAAATATTCTCATAAGATATGTATTGTGAAACATTGACCATTTTAACAAGATTAGCTTTTCTGGAGAAAACGCTATCGGACTCAGTGTAACTTGAACAAAAGTCAAATTTTAAATCTTAAATGTATGCCAGTTTTTAACTTGTATATTTTAAAAAGAAGGAAGGACTTTAGAGATTCACTGTATAATATTTCATATCTTTTACTCTGGTTTGGGCATTCTCCACTGCCTTTATTTCAATTAAAACTCTAGTTTTTATTCCCTTACTCATGTTCTTTCCCACTATCTCTACCAATTTAAACTGTATACTTAACAATTCACTCCATCCTCTACAGTGAGCTTCCCTCTTCTGAGTTATTTGAATAATATAATCTATAAAATTCTCCTAATATATAATAGCAATTCAACAAATAAATATATGTTAAGTCCCTACTATATATATGCTATTATTATACGCTCTCGGTTTGTTTGTTTGTTTGTTTGTTTTTATGATAGAAAAAAATAATTGAACATATTCTCATAAATAAGAACAGATTCCTATTAGGTATAATTCTCACTTTATTCAATATCGATATTAGCTGAATTATTTCTCATATATAGAGATAATGCAAATGCTGTTTTTATGTTGTTCTGCAGCATCCAGTCTCCTAAGAATTCTAACAAAGTAGTACTTTTAGTCTCTAATTTTCCTCAGTGTTGAAACTGAGACCCAGAAAATTATGACTTTGTCAGAGGTGAGATGTGAATCGGAGTCTCTTTGAGCCATGAGCTTCTTTGGTATGTGCAGCGCTGGCATCTCAGTCATTTTTAATTTTGGTAACTATGCATGACTTGCTTTGGTGTTTTTATCATTTTTCAAAATAGGTAATTTCTTTTTCCAAGTGTAAAGTGGCATATGATATAATGCGTTTGTATATATATATAATACTTTTTTTATCCTTCAAACACATAAAACTGAGAAATAATGTTTTCTTATAGTTCGGCATTGCTTCCTCCGGCATTGCTTCCTCCCACGTAAACCTGGTCTTTCTTGAGTGGTTTTTTTTTTGTGTGTGTGTTTTTTTTTTTTTTTTTTTTTAGTGGATCCATCTTAAGTAGACAGTGGAGTGTGGTCATCAACTTTGCCCTTTATCTCAACTCCCCAGTTCAGACAATATTTAAATTTTCTCGTATGTAACTAAATGTGATTCCTCATGACAGGCTTAGCTTAACTCCATGGGCCCCAGGATACACGGTACTTCCTCTGTGGCACCCTAGTACATTAACGTCCGCCTTCCCTCTGAAGGCAGAGTCAGCTGGGATCTTGTTCAATCGTGTGTGCTCAGCTTCTACCCCAGCATCTGACTCACAGTGAGCAGTCAATGACTGTTGAAAAATGATTACTTACTAGTTGTCAAGTTGACTTTACAGCCATATTCTATTTTTTTTGCCATATTCTTTAAATTAATGTTTCTTTGTTTCTACATAGTATTAAGAATAGTTCATAGATTAAATTAATTATACATGACCACAAGGCATATGATACCTAAAGCAAATGATTTTTTAACCTATATTTGAACCATAATTTTCAAACTTTTCTTTTACAAATGGCACTTCAGTTTTCCTGTTTACCAAATTTAAAATAATAGCGGCGTATTAACTTTTACTAGTCAACGTTTCTAGATTCCGTTTGTTCCCTTAGAGAAACGCTTCATGAATCTAATCCTTTGCCTTTTTCTTACAGCTACACTCTTTTAAGTCTTATCATCCATTCATGAATTACGTTGTTTTCTCAGTTCTAAGGTTTTCTTTCCAAAGCTGCCAGATTATTCATTAACTGGGGTTTTGTTATCTCGCTCCCTAAATGGTTTTATATTGCTTACCCATTCCTGTCCAAAATTGCTAGCTAAGGATCAGTACCTTTTGTTTTTTGTTATTTTATCACTCTGTCTCTAACTCGTATTTAAATGAAGTCTTATACCTCAACCCTTACGGACTCCAGTCCTACTATGCCTTTTATCTCTTTATTTAGGCTTCTTTTTTTTCATTCCTTTCTGCCAGTTTAAAATCTACCAAAAGTTGGAACTTCTCAGTGAAACTTTCCTGATTATTCTGGCATGTGGATTTTCTTTCTCAGCTATGAATTCTGGGAAATATTCATTGGATAGTGGACTGCTTTGTAGCATTAGGATCTCAGCTGTGCCTCTCATCTGATGTGTGACCTTGAGAAAGGTGTTTAACTCCCTTTGCGTCTCAGTTTTAGTGCGTAAAGTGGGTGACTTAATAGAATCTATCTCAAACGGTCAAAAAGGTTAAATAAGTCAGTGCATGTAAAGTCATTAGAACAGTGCCTGTCACGTGTGATCTGTTCAGTAAGTTGTCTTTTATTCTCATAATCGTTCTGCAAGTCATCCCACGTGCTGCAGCCCTAATCTCTTACTGTATTTGACTTCCAAAGGCTCGAGGGGAGTCGTCATAAGGTCAAGTTCAGCTTGAAGAGTCATGGAGGAAAGTGTCAACGTTTCAAGTCAGATACAAGAGATTAGACAAAAGATTTGGTCAGAATTTTTGCCGAGGAGGTTCAAGGTAAAAGTCTAGGGAAAACCAGTTGAAAATTAGGGAAGCCGTTCAGATCATGGATCAAAGTCCCCACAGGCCCCAATGTGAGCTTCTTCCCAGGATTTCGTCATCCTCTCTGGGCTTCCCCCACGAGTGCAAGGTGAGGCGTCGGCTCTGCCCCCTTGCCAGAAATTTCCTTAGGTGATACCCTCAGGTAAAGATACAAATCTTCCTTCTCCGTCCATAGTGCGTACATCCAAAAGCAGGCCCCGGTTCCCGAGCACATTTGAATCTTCATGGGAGTTTCCACATTCCGTACGAATCTCTCGGGGTTCAGAATTCAGGAACAGCAGCCCCGTCCTGCCAACCGTACTACGCTGCCGGGATGGGGTGGTGTTCAGTTCTGGGAACTGTGCGGTCCGCTCTACACGAGTTCAGAATTTTGTGGGAGCCAGAGGCCCAGGCGGGACCAAGGCTCTCCATGGGGCGAGCTCAGGCGGGACACGTATCAGCCTCTCGGCACCAGTGAGCTTCATGTTACTCTAAGACACGCATTGCTGACCAGACCTCAAAGGTGAAACCATTTTAGTCTTGGAAACAGCTTGGTCATCTGTCTGTGTCAGCAAAGAAATAACTTTGCCTCGGAGCTCTGGAAGGAGGCTTGAGGCAAGTGTTCTTAGTTCTTGTTTCTGTAATCATTTTCCACGGAATAAAATCCCCCCCACCTCCCGCCCACCCTGCTTCTGGTGTCTTCCATTATGTCAACTTGCTCAGTGATCCCCCCCCGTACTGATTTCTGCCCTCCTCCTTGCTAATCTTAAATCCTCTTTGCATTTCTAGTTTCAATAAGCCATAGTGAGTCAAATTTTATTATTTATTATTCGTATAAACTGGGGAAAGTTTTCTGAACCTCTGTGTGCCTAAATTCTTTTTAAAGGGGACACCATAGAATCTACTTGGCAGGACTAATGAGATCACTAGCATAAGACTGACTAAATGACAATTTTGGAACATAGAAAAATAAAATATTAAAAACGGTCCTAGTCCACCAACTTTAATGATTGTGGACAACACCCCCTTAACACACGAGCCACACAGTGACTCCTTTTACTCCAGAAAAAGTAACTTGGAATCACCAGCTAATCTCCAAGCCTGTATCCTGGGCCATATCTATATGCAGTGAACCACACACTCTACACACACACACACACACACACTCACTCACTCACTCACTCACCCACCATATCTATTCTGTTAGCAATCAGAAGATAATTTAGCTTCTTCAGTGCCCTAGGTCCATGGGAATCTAATCAGATGAAAGTTAAGTTCAACCTCTCTTCAACCATTTGAAGGAAATACTTAAGGGATTAATTTACCTAGTTTTATTGGCCAGAATTGGCAGAGTGGGGGAAAAAAAAATCAAAGGAATAGCACCTTAGCTGTGAGAAGCTAAATTACTTTCATCTTTAATATGCCTTTTCCATTTTATCACACATAAGGCATATTACAAAATATCACATTATTTTTGTGTTACATTGATTAATTGGCAGATCGAAAATCAGAATCACAAGAATTTTTAACGTCTTGCCTAAGACCTCAGAACTGCAGTTAAAACTCCTTTTCATTTTCATTTTCTTTTCAGCAGCTTCTCCCTTTCTGACAGATGATTTAAGTGTTGACTTGTTGGGCCATATATGGCAAATATCCGGTTTGCGAAGTAAAATAATTAGGTAATTTAAATAGATTGGGGAGACTGCCCTTAGGCAGATTCTGAAGTGACAGAACTTTTATATCATTACTCCTCCATCCCATTTTTCAGATTTTTTCTTATTCATTTTCTTATTCATTCTTATTCATTCATTTAGTACAAGTTACTTGTTGCCATAAGGGAAGGAGAAATTTCATATATTTAGGATGATTGTTAAGCTCTCTTGGACATTTTTTACCCCATTAGGGAAAAAAAATGGGCATACGAAAATTACTATTAGTTCTTTTTCTTTGTCCTGTCTTCTCTCTCTCATGGTCTGCCTCACACCCTGATCCTTATATATTCACTTGTTCAAAAACCACTGTACACCTACCTACCAGGCAGCAGGCATTTCCTTAGGCACTGGAGACAGAGGTCCTCACATGGTTCCTGCCGATGTGGGGTGGATGCTTCACCATCGCGGCCACAGTGTGTGCATGTGTGTACGCACACACCTGGATTCACAGTGTCTCAGGTAATACCTAAGTTACCTTTAGTAGGTGATGTCTTATCAGTTTTTCAACAAACATTGGTCTGCTAGCCAGCTGCATCAACGTCACCCAATCTTCTAAAATAAAAGTACAACCTGGAGGCCCATCTAGATTTACTAAGTGAGAGAGTCTCTGAAAATGAAGCCTAAAAACTTTTATTTTTAACAAATTTCCAAGAAATTATACTGCAGAGCTAGAAATGGTCAACCACGCTTACACTGTGAAACTCGCTGTTCTTCCTACCAGTGTCAGACTTACTTGCCCTATTTCTGATAGGATAAATCTGTCGAAAGGAATTATTAAGAACTGCTAATGGTTTGGGTTGATATGAAGAGAATTTGAATTTGAAAAAGAGACACTTGAGGACAAACATTCTTATACTAATGGAATAAATATGCAATGTCGCTGTTTCAGGAGTTGTAATATGCTAATAAACAATAATATTTTGGGGAAGCCAGCATTGCTAGTATGCCTCAAAATCCACCATGGATGGGGACAGCTTCCTACTTAAAAGGCAGAATTATATATTCAAGGAGAAAAGTAAAACTTGTATGTATATACTAATCAATCATTTTTATTACTAAAGCTGTGGTGTATAATGGAAGGCGGAAATATTTGAACAAGCCCATTAAAATGAAGCGTTTGAGTTGCTGTTCGCAAAAGTACATTAAAATGTGGTTGATGACTCATGTGCTGCCTCACGTTTCTGGCGAGGCAGCTGTTCACCATTAATGACCAACAGCAGTGAGGAAGGACCGTCTGTCCTGCTCTGGCACAGGGAGGTACACCACCTGCCCTCTTTAGAACTAGAGCTTCCACAAATCAACTTGAAAATGAAACCTCTAAGTTCTTTAAAAAAAAAAACTATTGGGATTGCTGAACCGGAGTGGAAATAATGTGTAGCTTTTATGCAAAAACATCAGGAAACTCAAAAGCTTTTGTTTCGTTCTCCCTAGTTAGTGTTTGCGATTGCTTGAAAGAAACCGCGCTATTGTTTTGAGCTGAAAATTTTTGACACAATGCACATCGTTAACTCAGGTGTTCCATATTAATAAAATGGTTTCGCGTTTGCTGAAAGCTCAACTGTCTCTGGATCTAGGCTGACAAACCCCTGTGGGAAAAGCGAAGCATTTTGAGAGTGTGAATCTGATGTAACATTTTTAGTGCTAGAGAAATAATAGAATTCAATTAATACAAGTGAGAAAATTGTTTAAAATTTTCGAGATCATAATTTTCATTGAATATTGTAGTTTACGCCATAGAAAACCATTGCCTCGCACTATTTTCTTTTTCGCTTGCTCACTCCAACTAAGGATCTTATCTTTTCCGGGAGTAAATGTCTCATTATTTCTTTTACAGATTTCCGTTTCTACAGCTCTTTGCTCGCAATATCCCCCCCCAGCCAGATTTATCTCACATTATTATCTTTGTTAGTGAATCACAGACACTCTCTGGGACCTTCTGTGATGAGGTCTCTAAGCAGCCTAACTCGAGGGCATGTCTAGCTCTTTTAAATATTAACATTTAGAGAGTTAACTTCCTTGAATTAACTTGAATTTTTGAGTTTAAAATGATAGAAACTTGGAAAATGACTAAAATATTTTACATGCTTTTTAGTTTTTTATAA
>NW_011888900.1:1525251-1576655 GCF_000151845.1 Pteropus vampyrus
AGGGGCAGGTGGGCCGCCTCCAGCATGGCATTCGGTTTGGCTGGCAGGGTTTAGTCTCAGTTCAGTCTGAATAAGTGAGTCTTGTTGTTTGTAGAGGGATGCCTGATGATAATAAGTCCAACCTTTCTGATTCTTTATGCCATCTGCCTAGTGGCGGTCATCTGCCTCCCAGAATGATTGATGAATGGCTTTGGGCATGGGGCTGGAGGGGACATTCAGAAGATGCCATAGTGAATCATCTTTGTCTTACCCTGTTTTTAAAGGGGGATAATGTCTATCTTTTAAATCAATCAATCTATCCATCTATATCTATCATCTATCTATCTATCATCTATCTGTCTATCATCTATCATCTATCTACTGTCTATATTTAAAGACACACTTTGTCAGACTTAAATCCCTAGAGGGAACAGGAGAATGGGATATTGGGGTACCTTCTTACCTCAAACCTAGTGAGAGGTGTGTAGTGGGAACAGTGAGAGCTTACTTGTGTCCTGTGGTGGCTGGACTAGTGTTGACCTGCAGTCTAGGATTTGTTCGGGCAAAGGATGTGTGTTTCGCATGGACCAGATATAGGCTACATTCAAAAGAATACTTCTGTGAAACTGTACTGGGTTCTGTTCAGCTAAGTCACAGGAAGAGGGGAGGCTGAATTAACTAAGAGAAGATGAAGCGTCATCACATTTTTAGGGGCTGATGAAATGTTAATTGACCAGCTTGAAGGAGAACGCAGTTTACTGCATTAAGGACGCTGCAGATCAGAGCGCGCTGGTGATGAGGGAAAGTTCTGATAACCCAGGATGGACGTATTTAATTACTGAATTGACACGGCCTTTGCTATTTTGAGTGACTATAAGATTTTGTATTTTATAAGGCTGACCAGAGATATGACTAAGTTTTTACCCAGACACAAAGAAAACATTAGCCCCAATGTGCAAATTGAAAGGGGCAAAATAAAGTTATATTCTGATGGTGTCCATCGAGGCATATTTTTGCAACCTTCTGGTTACATAATGGGATAAATAAGGAAAAGCAGGAATTAACACATGTGACGTGTTACATATGATAGTATATGTTATATATGGGTGTTGAGATAACTTCCCATTTCTTCACATTAAGAACTGATGATATGAAGATTTTCTTAGTCTCATTCAGTCTAGAAGCCATTTTATTTCTTCTACTTTTTTTTTGCTTCATATACTCAGATATATTGGAACTTTTCATAGTAATTTGAGAGATATCAGTCATATTAATTTTATATCAATGATTTTTAAATACTCATCATAAATAACGAAATGTGTACTGTCTGCTTTAAAAGCATCTTTTCCTTTTCTTTGGTTTCACTGAAAGATCCCCACTGCTGGCTACTTATCACCCTTAAATGAATTTATCTCCTTTTGTGTGGCTCAATGACAGTCTGCTTTCTCTGTTCTGAGTAATTTGAGTTATATGTCTGCCCTCAATTCAGCTCCTTCTATAAAATGCTATGTTCTGCATCATGAAGTGAGTTTTATAGCCCCACTTCTTTGGCAGAAAGAGGGAGATTGGAGTTTGAGCTTCTACAGCACTTGATTGACAGTTGTGGTCACCTTGGAAATTCCCGTGTGACTCCATTAAAAGACCCTTAAACTGTGTGGTGTGTTGACGTTGCACTGTGTAATCATTCTCCTCCTCCACGTGGGTCGTGCTCATCACGGTCACCTAGGAATTCTCATGTTGGGTTTGGAGGCGATCAGAACCCAGGAGCTCCATGTACAGTGATATTGTGGAAAAAAATGCAAAGTTTTGTTTGTTTTTCAAATGTAACAGTGCTTTGGAACCGGTCAGTTATTATTTGACAAGGAAAGTTAATTGTGGCGTAGGTTTTCAGAGACCCTCCCCCTAAGACTTCCTTTAAGAAATAGGGGTGTTAGGGAATCGCGTCCATACTGTTCACAGTAAATGACTTTTTACCATGGAATTACCTGGAGCTTCTTAAGTTTAGTTCAGTTTTACGCCGGGTTTGTGGAGTAGGACTTCGGGCAGCCAAATAGAAGCTGGGACCACAGCGAAACGCCGGCGTGATGCTCGCAGGCCCGGGGGCGCGCGCGCAGGGCCCCCCGCCCCGCCAGCGTCCCGGTGTCGCCGGCCGGTCGCCCTCCGGGGTCTGCTCTCCCGGCGCCGGCAGAGGCCGTGGTTTTCAGCTGCTGGGCCCTGCTCGCTTCTCACCATGTTCAGTTCCGAAGCCGCCGCTGCGAACTTAAAGTGGGGAAATGGTGTTTTCTCCAAAGTCCAACGTGCGATCAGATCGATTTCGTTAGCCATGGTGTACTTCACCGTCGCCTCCTGTCCCTACACTTTCTACCTACGACATGCTCCGTTTAACCCCACCGGGTCGCCCCTTTGACCGACTGCCTTCGGGCTGCAGGAATGATGGAAAGCATGGCGGAGCGTCTTAAAATACTTTTGCCATTTTATGATATCAATCTGGGATCTTTCTATGATTTGAAAGTAGATCAATATTTCCAAAGACGTACGAGTGTAAAAAGTTCTCTGGAAATTCAGTACATATTCGTTCATTTCTTTTGTTTAGAATCTCCTCCAGATCCATTTGCTCATTCGGTGTCTCACTTGGAAATCTGTGACATCAGAATAGCGAATCTTCGGTCCTGTTCACCTTGACCTTGCTGCGCCCCTTGACCTGAACAGTGCCTCGCTTTGGCCAGTCGGGGAGCTGTCAAGTGTTGATAAATATCTAGGGGTGAGGGACCGACTTCCCCGTGGCTTCTAAGAGATTTGTGAGTTCGTGCATATACTTATGTTATTTTCCTATTTCTTTCCAAGAAATAGTAAACATTTTTGAGCACATCGTATTTTAATATTATATCTATTTTAGGTCTCTATATTAGGAATACTTTACCTAAAGTATTAAGCTTTTCCTTATAAACTATAGAGAGGGAAGGATGAAGATGGGGAGAGAGAATGAGAGAGAAATAGATTATGTATAATTAAAAAATCTGAAAATGGGAAAATGGCCAGGATCGGACAAGGATCATCTCCTGGATTAAGGAAAACAGTCTACGATGTGTTGTGTTCCCCATGTTCTTCTTAGGGTCAGAAAAGGCAGAACAGGGAAGACGCATCTCTGACTTTTGCCACCGGGACTGAGTTCAGCAGCCCCGGGTCTGACACGCCTGTCTTCACGGCTGTGTTTTGCCCACGCTCCTGACAAAGCTGTCAGGTTCAGCTGCCCGCCATTTGTGTGCAGAATGCTAGGTTCCGATCTGAGTTTTTCAGCATCATTGTCATTTTCTAAATCTAACTTATCTTACAATATCCTGAAAATACAGTCCTAGAAATTGAAGTTCTGTGCCCCAGAGAATAAGCATTTCGTTTTTCAGGATAAACATTTGAAATGGCCATTTTCCAAGCACATTTTTATGTCTATTTTTAAATATTTAGTTTTATGTTCAGAAAAATACAATACAAACAGAACAGTGTATGGAATCAATGAAAACCCCTTTTAAAAGAATAGAAATAAAACAAATACCCATGTCAGCACTGTACAGGTGAAAGAAAATATTGCAGTTTCTTAGAATCAGTCTCCTCTCCTCTCCTCTCCCTCCCCCCCACCCTCTCTCTTTCCTCTCTCACGATTTTATAATATTCCCTAAGCACACAGATCTCGGGAGTTAGACTGGCTGCGTACAGAAGATGCTTTGGCTACTTGCTTTCTGTGTGATCGCGAGCACAATATCTAGCCTCTCAATTTCTCATTTTATGATTTATAAAATGAGAAAGTTTCTCATTTTATGATTTATAAAATAGAAGTACTACTTAACTCAGATCGTTACATAGTTGCTCTGAGAACAATACTGACATACATTTAAACTCTTCATTAAAAATTCTCCCTGCGTTCTGTGTTGTCTTCGTCACTACATTGGGAGTAGAGTTTGAAACAAATCCCTTTTATAGAAATGTTGATATAAAAGAGATACAGCATCTCCTTTATATTGGTTCAAAGAGATTTTTAAAACACACGGCTTTGTTAATATGTGACATAAGGATCATTAATATGAATGCAAATATTTGTAAAATACCTTAAATATGGATTTAAGTAAAAATGCAAGTTACAGAACAGTAGGTATAGAAAGGTGAAACTGTCAGTATTCTGAATATCTTGGTAAATTTCATTTTTACTTCTGTGAAAATTTTCCTCTTAAAAAGGGTAGGACTCAGAAGAGTTAATAATTGTATTTTGATTCCATTTATTTATGCAGTAATACTTCACTTAATGTACATTTAAAATGTGTCAAAATAAGTCATTCATATTTTCGTTGCATCTCTAACAAGAATATGTATAGAAACAGTACTGGGCTTGAGAAAGTAAATTCCTCACCCCCTTAAACTATTTTAAATTTTCATTTACGAATAACAGTATGTCTTAGTTAAAAATCGATTTCATTCAATTGGCTGTGGCAATTCGATTGCATAATAACACAGTAGAATTACTAATAGATTCTAGGTTTTTTTTAGGCTTTCTTCTTTATGATTTTAATTTGTCTGGGAGACTCAAGTTTCCTAATACATTTGAGAACTTCTTCACGGAGTATTTCACATTGAAAGCATGATATTAATGGTAACGTCGTGGCAGACAGTGTGTTGGCATCGCGTCCAGACATGCAAAACCTCATCCTCCGTATA
This sequence comes from Pteropus vampyrus, assembly GCF_000151845.1. Classification (NCBI taxonomy): domain Eukaryota; kingdom Metazoa; phylum Chordata; class Mammalia; order Chiroptera; family Pteropodidae; genus Pteropus; species Pteropus vampyrus. The sequence goes on from NW_011888900.1 coordinate 1,529,935, forward strand.
CCGATAATCTATGTAAAAAGACAACTCACATACCATAAGCATTCTATTTGAATGTTACCTTTTTTTTTTTAATGAGGAAAAACAGCATAACACATAAATAGCTGATAAATGCAGACTGAAAAAAGCTGAGGACATTTACCCTGGGGCGTATTCCAGGTACATGAAGATGTTCCTGACTCATGAGAAGAGGCAGCGGTAGCCAGATGTAGTTGCCATCTTGTGATTAAAGAAAGTCAGGGCACCAGGAGAAAAAATGGAGGACAAACGGGATGTCATGGTCTCAGCCACTGGATGGAGATGCGGTCTTTAGCCTAGCCACCTGCTTCCCTCCTGACCAGCTCTGGGACCCCCTAAATGGATTCGTTTGTCTCTCTTTTACATATTTTTTCTCTTGCTCTAATTGTCCCCCCAGCATAATTATACCCACTCCTCACAAGGAGGCACCAGCCGATGCAAAGGTTGCTACAGGCATTTAAACACGGAGAAGCACCCTTAAATCCCACATGCGGAGACTGAGCGACAGGCCGTCTCACTGTTCTCACGGTTCTTGCCCATTCCTAATACTTCTTCCTTTTGAAGAAGGCTGGAGGTCCTGTAGTCACCGCAGACCCCAGGGGAGGGCGCTGCGAGGAGAAGTCTGTTGTTTTCTCCCGGGCTCAGACATCCATCAGAAGGCGGAGAACGGGACAGACTTCCGCGTGGATAAATCCGTGGTCTGGTCTGGATGAGCCTGTTGGTGACTCCAGGCAACGGGAACAACGACGAAACCAAAATGACTGTAGCGGTGCGAGGACGCAAACCACAGTTGTCAATGGCAGCTTTCCACGCACCGGTTTTAATGTGAGAGGGAAAGTCCAATGGTAACGAAACCCGAGTTCTCCCGTGATATCACTCAGAATGAAGGTTGCGAATAGACTTACATGTTAATATATGCAGGTCGATGCACGTCATCGTCACAAGCGTTCACTTTTTCATTTGGACACAGTATTTGTGTGACAAGCTCTTGTTAACTGGGGAACTTAATAATAGCAATTACCTTTTATAAAGAATCATCATACACCCTGGAGTCAAAATCATGTACTTTTTTTGGTAAAGAAAGGTATTGGGATGCTTTGAATTTTTAAGAAATATCGCCTCTTATATGAATACATTTAAAGCACAAAACATTTGAAGATGCTGGCGCTGTTGGTATGCCTGGGCGGGAGGAGACAGACAAGTGATACTTGGATGACAGGGTGGTAAGTGGCAAACGGTTATGTTCAGGGAACGGAACTTCACTGGCTCTTCGGGCAGAGGAGATGGCCAAGCTGAATTCTAAAGAGGAGGCGTGTGGTGAAGTGCACAAGCCTTGGGCTTTGAGGACAGGGAAGGGACATTCACAGAATGGCAGAAGCTGAGGGACCGTCCAGGGGAAGCTTCTGGCAAAATAGGCAGAGTCCGGGTCAGTAAGAAAAAAAAAAAAAAAGGTACTCTTCATATGCTACATTTCTTCCTTGTCGTGTCACAGTTTTGAAATTCCTTTGTTTCCAAGACAGGAAGAGCCGTCCTAAGTCCTGCATCCTTGGCACTAATTAGACCAACTCCCAGCTCTACTCACACAGCCTTCACTGACACTGGTACCTAGTCACGGTTTTTTTCTAGCTTTTAACTCCTGACATTAAATGGCAGGTGTTAAAAGCCACCTGGGAAACATGAGTGACATGAAAAAGGTGAAAACAGCATTAGCAGCCTAAGTAAAGAGGCTATTCGGAGTCTCAAAGCACTCTATTCTTTGAACTTTTGTGGATGTGGGTGAGGATTTTCGAGCTTTAGGTGAGAATGAGAAGCATTCTGAAAAAAATATGGTGGTTATTTTCAGAGGATGATGACGCATCAGGATTCATGAAGGCAGTTTTTCTTTTAGGGTGATGACAGCTTAAAATTAAAGCTATTATTTTTCTACTAGATATATATCTGGTCTATTAATTATGCATTCAATATGTCATGTGCAAAATGAGTTAAGGGATAAGGATTAACGGATCAAGAAAATCACAGCTGTAAATAATAAAAATATCTTCTTAAATTGTTTCATAATGTTATGCTGATTTTAATGTAATGTTTTTATTAAATATATTTCTACCCAGAAAAAAATTACAGCTGTAAAGTAAGTAAACATCAATGCATTGTGATTATAGCCAGAAATACTCAAAATATATTCTGGAATAAATTGAGCAGGTTTCTGGAGTTGGAATTTCTTTCTCCCAGACCTTTTGGGCATTCATCAGAGCCTGACCCTACCTCCTTGGGTGCTGCTCACTCAGCATCTGCCACGCGTTTGCTGTGGAACATTAGGCACCATCAGGCTGACCGTCTGCCATGTGGAAATCACACAGAGCTGGGCGGGTGGGCTCGCCGATAGGGTAGTGACCACGTGTGGCTGAGTACTTGCACTGTGGTTAGTCCAAACTGAGATTTAATTGTAAAATACATACTGGACTTCAAAGTAAGAATCAGAAACATACATCTCATTAATAATTGTTTATATAGATTACATCTTAAAATGATAATGTTTCGGATATATATTTGGACATACAATATTAGATATGTATAATACTTTGGATGCATTATTAACATTAATTTTACTTTTTTCCCCGCTAGTTTAAATACAGCTACTAGAGAACTCGGAATTCCTGTGTAGCTCACATTTGTGGCTTATATTACATTTCTACTGGGTGGCACCAGTCTGAGACATTTCTATTCAGAAGTTTCAGGTGCACACTGTGTTGTTCCCTGATTTTTAAGGCGATATTAAAATGTACACAATTATTTTTTCACCTCTGTTTCTCAGTTAGCTCGTAGTCTTCATGAATTTATTTCTCCTTTAACCAAATTAATACGGCAGATTTTTAAGAAACTTTTTCTGTTACAGACTTTTGAGCATTTTTTGATTGATAACATCTTTTTTTTTCCCCTATCGTTAGAAAAATTACTTGGTGATAAAATTTTATATTCAAAGTTCTTTTTCTTTAACACTTTCAAACTATTTTTTCCTTATTTTTCTTACATCCTGATTTGCCACTGAAATGTCTGAATTGAGAGTTAATGTGTGTGTGTGTGTGTGTGTGTGTTGGGGATTGTGATGATTAATTTTATATGTCAGCCTTCCTGGGCCAGGGTGCCCAGATATGTGGTCAAACGTTATTCTGGACGTTCCTGTGAGGGCCTTTTTAGATGAGATTAATGTTAACATTTAAACGGGTGGATCTGGAGTAAAGCAGATTGCTCTCCATAATGTGGATGGCCCTCATCTGATCAGTCGAAGGCCTGAACAGAACAAAAGACTGACCTCCCCTAAGCAGGAGACGTCCTCACTAGGCTGCCTTTCTACCCGAACTGCTACATCAGCTATTTCGTGGGTCTCCAGAGGGCCAGCCCATCCTGCAGGTTTTGGACTTGCCAGCTTCCATGATTGTGTGAGCCCGTTCTTTAAAATAAATTTCTTCTATACATACACACATCCTATTGGTTCTGTTTCTCTGGAGAAGCTGACTACCACAGGGGTCTGCTTTTTCTCTATAAACTACTTTAAAATCTTTACTTCAGTTTATGTCCCTATAATTCTTAAAACTTTTTCTAGGGTTTTGTTTTTCAAATCATGTTATGCATCACACAACCAGCCTTTTAAATTCACCTTTATTCAGAGTAATTATTGCTCAGTATTTCTTCAGATTTCCTTCGTTTACTGTTTTCTCTCTCGAACAGATATTGATACTCCATTTTTCCTTCACATTTCCAATTTTTCTTTTGTTTTCCTCTATTACTTTTTTTTGATTTGACCGTCTAGCTCACTAATTCTTTCTTTGCCTGTTTCCATGTTGCTGTTTAGCTTATATGTTGTATTCCTTATTCAAATTATTATAATTTCCATACACAAGGGTTTCTACTTGGCAATTTACCGTTTCTCATACTTTTTTTGTTACTTATATCCTCACTTGTTTCTTTGAAATGATTTTAAATTCTTATCCTATATTCCATTATTCTGCCTTGTCTGGCATATCTATATAGCTTGTTCAGTTTTTTTTTAATTTGCTATATATATGTATGCCCTTTCCATGGCTTCTGTTTCTCTCTCTCTCTCTCTCTCTCAGTGGTTTCAGCTCTATTAATTGATAATATGGTTGTGAGAAGTTCTCAAACCCAGACGATTGTTTGTACACTTTCTACTGAATTTAGATGAGTGTTTCTCGCAGCAGAGAGGTCATCTTAGGCATTAGAATCTAGTCTCTGATCACTCTTAATTTGCAGCGTCCTCTCTGCTAGACTACCCTGCAATCATGGAACGTCCCAACATCACGGTGACAGGATAATCAACAGCTTAATACTTTAGAATTTGTTATTTGGCCATTTATAATACCTCTTTGACAATTCTCTCTGCTTTTCTTTTGATTTGACTTCATAAAAAGTTTCTCTCCCGGTATCTCAAGAGGCCACAGCATCAGGATCCTTTGAAGTGCATACAGAAATTTAAATTTGGAAACGGACACTAAATGAAAGCTGAATCATCTCAGCAGAGTGCTTGAAGACTGGTATTAATATGCTCCCACAGATCCCTCAATGATAGTTACTGGAAAAATACTTATATTCTATCTCTGAATCCAGTAAATTGAAGTATCTTACTGTTAGCTCTGTCCTTGGTGTGAGAGCCAAGTTTCTTGTTTGTTCTCCTCCGGCGCTTTGTTCTCCATTCCCTAATGTGATTTTGTTGCTGCAAATCTTTCTTGAACTGTCAGGTAAAATGGATGGGGCCCAGGTCCCTGCACCAGACAGTTTCTCTGCCTGAACTTGCAGCTTCGGCTTGAGTCGTTCCAGGTGGCTCTTTCTGGCCTTTTGAGATTCCACTCCAGGTGATTCATTTTTATCCTTTTATCTCTTTAGGAGATGACAGTCGGTGGTCATGAATTTTCATATCGATCCTGAAATTTCTCTTTAATTTTACTCGTGCTCTTCAATCTTGCATTTTTTTTTCACATGTATATTTTCAGTGCGATTATATTATAAACCTATTATAAATGAAGGCTAGTTATATGCAGAGCATACATTCCAGAAGTTGCAGCCAAACACCCCCCTAATTTCCTCAATGCTAGGGGTCTAGGAGGAGCTGTAAATCGTGCTAAATAGGGAGAAGAGGGGAGACTGGTTAGTAACCAGTCAGGAAATGCTGGTCAGAAGTATCCCCTCCAAGATAATATTTTGGGAAAAGTTTGAAGCGAGATACCATTAAATACTGTTCTAGGTTCCAAGATACCGTTGTCTATGCTGTGTATTGACTAGTTCTTCCTTTGCCATGATATTTTTGCCACCATCTAAATGTTTTGAGAGTAAAAAAAATTCTAAAGTGTATTAATTTTTAGGACTCTGAATTTACAAAGATGGCCATTTTGTTTATGTGATTTCTGCAGAAATACTTTGCAAACACTTTTTTCATAACGAAGTTGAGAATTTTAAGCAAAGAAAAACCCCTGAACCACCAATTCTTTGTCACAACCGGTTTGACCTGCCTATTTCGCTCACTAATGGGGGTGCTACTCAAGTCATTATTCAGAGGATATGGTCCTATTTTCCATAACATTTTCACATGCATTGACGTTTGGTTTTATGTCCTATAGTGGATTAGCTACAGAAGCGTGTAAGGATATTGAAGAGGAATCACAATCAATCACATTGGTTACAATGAGAAGTTAAAAACTTAATAGAAAAGACAGTAAATGAAGACATACCCACACATCCCATACACACACTAACAGGCGCACTTCAACAGGCAGACACATCCATGTGCTCACACAGCACATATAAAACCCACCTATAAACATGCATCTCAGTGTATACATACTCTTCTTCACACATGCACACACACACACCGCGAGTACATACACAATACCTCATCTTAACATACATACAGGAACTGAATACGATCCCTACACACAAACACTCAGGCCCCAGCCAATATCACCATAAAATATTATTCGCAATCCCAGCACATACGCCTTTGAACACACACACGTCAGTATTCTCACGCCTTGGCGTACCCACCGTCTGATCTCCCGGCCCTCTTTGAAATTAACTTTTTACTCCACATTTCCTATGCTCTTTCCACGCCCTTTCTCACTCTTTTGCACTCTGTCTCCTGTACCTTTTTCTCTCGTATCAGTCACTTACACATACACCCATCCCATTTTTCACACAAGTATAACCGAATACGTACAGCTACAATTTAGTGAATGACAAATACCCCTACAAACTTCAAGGGTATCCCTTCAAGGGTATTATGATATAAATCAGCATATTGTCATAAGCTAATGATCCAGTGAGATTAAATCGCATTCATTCTCCTTTATTTTAGAATGTAAGAGAATGTTTAATATGTTTTCGGAAGATTCATTCAATCGATGCCATAAGAAAACATTGTAATGATTAAAAATCTATGGGGCAAACTTGAACTATCCAGAAAGACATGTCTCATGAGGGTTTGGAATTTGCTGTTTTATTTCCTGCGTCCTTCCTACCACAATAATAATCACACCATTTATATCTCAACTCCCTGCCTTCCATCATAGGGTGACCATACAGCGAGAATATTTTCGAGTTTAAAAAAAATATATTTATAGCTTTGCCTTAACAGCAGACATGAATCAGGCCTCCCTGGGGGGGTCATGCTCACCAGTCTGTAGACGCGCCCCTCACTTCCCGTCTTTCCATTCGCTGCTGGGCCCACTCCAGGCTGGGTCTGGCCCTCTTTACTTCACGAAAATTACTTCTGTGATGCTTACCCAAGGTCTTAATGAGGCAAATGGCCAATGAACACACTTCTCAACTTCCTGACCTCACAGTTGGATACTTTTTCCGTGAAATCCTCCTTTTTCTTGGCTTCGTGACACCACGCTTTCCTGCCTTTCTTCTTCCTTCCTAGGTCCTTCTCTCCAGGCTCTTTCTTCTCTACTGATCGATACGTACTAGAATATCCTTGGACTTTATTCTTAGACTACATATAGATACATATTATTTTTTCTGTGTTCATTTCCATGGTTATCTCATCCACTTTTGGGAGTTAAATATGACCCCTCTAATACCAGTGACCACCAAATTTATGCTTCTGTCCCAGAAAGTTACCGAGATCCAGCATGTGTATTCAGCTTCACTTGGATGTCGTGTAGGCATCTCAAGTTTCATATGGCAAAACTAAACTCTTTACCTTCTTCCCCCACACCTCATCTTCAAACCTCCTTTCCCAGGGTTACCCATTTCCAAAACACCTCTTTGGTGCACCCACACCCAAAGCCCCCATTACTCTTTTCTCCTATCTCACCTTCCATGAAATCCTGCTGCTTTTAGTGAACGGTGTCTCTTGAATACATTTCTCTCCGTCTTCACTGATACTCTCTCTGAGCTACACTGTGCTCTGCTGCAAATGACTAAGTGAAACTCTCTTTTATCCATTTCTACCTCTGTCCACCTCCCAGTAATCGGCACGCTGCCGCTCAAGTAGTTGTTTACAAGGCAGATCCGTTCACGTCTTTACCCTGATCAAACCTTTAAAGATCTTCAGCATTATGAAAACAACTTTGAACATACTTTAGGTCTGTGTAATCTGGCCCATATTTATCAACCTAATTCTCAATCCTCGCCTGATGCCACATCCATCTGCTCATCGCATTGGCTTGATCGCCATCGCCTGGAAAGCTCCTTTGCACATCAGGATGTTCACACGCGCTGGTCCGGTTCCGTGTGCTTCTTTCTCTCTCTTTAGTCTCATTAACGCTTCAGGCTAAATTCCCTTTATGTTCCCGGGTCTAGATCTGTCCCCATCTTATTCCTCAACAAAAAACATATATATTTTTTACAACATATATCACATTTGCAATTACATAGTTATTGGAGTGTTATTAAATATCTGTTTCCTCCACTAGAGTTCTATTATTTTTACCATTGTGTTGTATTTGTCTAGCGCATACATGATAGTAAATATTGGTTGAATAAGTGAGAGTTGTAAAAATTTAATGTAAACGAGTTACTAAATGACATAGGGTGTACAAACAGAAGCAACCTTATTTTTTCTCGCTACACTTATGCTTTTTAAGTCGTTTCATTGGTTCGTTCTTTCTCACATCCCTCATAAAGCCTCGGGCATTCCCCACAGTTTGAGTTTTCAAGCTCATGGGAAAGGGCACCATATGCAGTTGCTTCAGTTATCACCTGGCATTGGTGCCCTCACATGGGATGGTAGTTGGTCCTTATCTGAACATGTTTAAAAACCATTGGAAGAAGCCGAAATAGAGGTACAGACAAACCATGCAGGAATACAAATAAATTATCTGTATTTGGGAATAAGACACTAGGGGCGTTGCTGTAGGAAGGGGTCAAGGACATAAGAACAGGCATCTGCCTAAAATAGAAGGAACACTGTTTCATTTGACACTGCAGGAAAGGATATCATTTTGAGGGCAGATAATTATAGCTTCATAGATAAGTGAGGAGTAGGGGGTAATGAAATAATTTTGACTCTTGACAACTTCATTTTATTCTCCTGGAATTGGAGGCAATATCCTCAGTCGATGGAGTGTGGGGGTTATGGGTTGTTAGAGCAAAATTTCTTAGAAAAATTGATCTTGAGCACATGTCAAAGTATATTAACTTGTTAATGAAGGAACTCACAAGAAGATAATACACGGTGTCAGGTCAAAGCGGTATTGGGGAGAAGGATTTTCTACATCATAAATGAGAAAATGTTTACATAAGTAGCTAGGTTGCTAAGGGCAGATGGTGGTTTATTCCACATGGTTATAAATTCGTTACAGCTGGAAAATTACCTTAGTTTATCAGTTGACATGAGTTAAACTTGGGAGCTCAGCAATTAGAGTCAAGTTCCCAGCTTTGCCAGACAGAAATCATTATGCAAAAGTAACAAGTCATGTATCTGAGAAGCAGACAATATGTAATTGACCTGTGACTGTTAATCAGCCATATCAAGTTAGAAGTTTCTATCCCTTTCAAGGATATACTTAGCGTTGGGATACCAACTGGTGTCAAAGAGAGATCAGCTAGGAGGGGCAAGTATCACTAATTTTCTCCAGCATGCATCCAAATACACTAACGACGCAATTTGCTTATTTTCAGGTTTACAACATTTTTTTTTTTTCTGTCTTGGTCCCTTTCTTGGAGCTGGGTAACCATAGATGTCTCTTGACCATGAATATAAAAGTCCTCATTAAAATTTTGGGCTAAAGCCATTACAGAAATTTTCTGCCTTTTAATCATTTTCTGAAATTCTTGACTACAATGGTAAATTAAAACACCGTTACCTAATACAATAGGGTTTCAATCACAATTACTAGCAACATTTTTTAAAATGATGTTATTCCTTTAACTTGATTTATGATATTGAGGAGGAATTTCCAGTTAAAATCTAAGGAATTAATATGAGACTGAAAGAAAGAAGGAGAATATAGAAAAAGAGCTCTACAGGCAAGGAGACGATGGGGCGAAATCTCACAAGTGTTACTTTTGAGAGTCCCATTTTTTTCCCCCGTTGAGTTTGGAGACAATATCATGAGTCGAAGGGATTTAAGAGTTTCCAAAAGTATTTTCTCATTGGGTACCTGCTGATCATGTATTTCTGTTCCTAGATTTTATGTGTACTTCCTTACAGGAACAGACATACAGACAGTTTAACCAAATTTTCTTTTATATCATGATAGTTAATAATTTTAGCACACTTCCCGAGAAACAGTAGACTCAGAGATTGCACTAAAGCTTATATTCTTCCTACACGTGCTGAATGGGCCTGATGGGTCGACATGAGCTAGGTTATGCTCTGCTAAAACAAGCTCCCCCCACCCCCCGCCCCAATCTCAGCGGCTTTGGAAACAAACATTCGTTGCTTACGCCACATGTTCTCTGGTTCTATTCCATGCCGTCCTCTAGAACCCGAGGTGCTATGCAAAACACTGACTTAGTAGAGAGAAGGAGGGTGAAGCGGTCAAATGTTCTAACAGGTGACCTCCAGTTTTTCTGTTCATAATTCATTGTCTAAACTTAGTCATATGGCCACCACCAATCACGAGGGTGACAGGAACTGCGGTTCTGTGCCTGGAAGGTAGAGTGCTGGAAATAGTTGGTAGGGAGGATTAATGACTGACAGAGTATGGCCACTGAATATGTGTGTGCTCTCTCTCCTCCATGGAGGAAAAAAAAAAACGCACTTCTCTGGTCTCTAGAGGGACCTCGTGGAAGTCCCATCCAGTTGTGCCATCAGGCTCAGAGTCCATCATTGACCTCACAGCCCTATATCAGGGAAGTGCGGCTCTTCTTGACTTACAAGCACGTCCCCAATCTATGTTCTTGAACCCTGACCTCTGTGGACTGTGACTTTTTCCTCTTTATGTAAAACAGAAATTCTAGAAGGCGAAGACGCAGGAGAAATGCCTTCCTCCCAGCCAGCTACAGCGCGGGTGTTTTAATCTCCCGGAGAGCGTCGTCCTCATGGAAATCTCTCAATGTGTTCTGTAGCCGTCACACCTCCCCTCCCTGCGTCAGGGACAGAAGTGAGTCTTTGTTGGCTCTTTATTGTGAGAACCTGTTGGGGTCCTTGCAGATGAATCTCACAAAAGTGTGCAGTCCCCACTAATACTGGGGCTCCTAACAGCTTTCCCGTCCCAAGCTTGTCCATACTCAACACCCAGAAATTAATCAAAGTCACCGTATGGTGTTTCTACTCGTTGATAGCGCCAGCTGCTTTGCTCTAGGTAAGCAGACCGCAGCTGTGGCTCTCTGGGTGAGCCTGATGCCAATAATTTGGGGTGATTGTTTGCCCTGCAACCTTAGTTCTCTGACGGGTCCAAGAAAAGTTGTGAATTTTCGGCCCGCCTAGCTTTTACTTGTTGCAAGTCTGGGAGCTTTGACAGAGCTGAAAATGAAAGTCCAAGGTCTTCATCTTTCATTATGCTTTGTCCATAAATGACATGTGTTTTCCTGTTTCTTCTTGGGGTCGGAGGCTGTTTCTCAGTGTGTGTCTTTCCAGTGGAACATTGGGACGAAATGGCTATATTCCGTCTCGTGAGGCCTTAGACTTCTAGCCCACTTTGTGATCTGTCATGAGATCTTAGTCGCCCGATTAACTATTTCAATAGTGACTTTCTATCAGTAATCATATTTTAGACATACTCCTTAAATTTGCCACATTTCATTGTGTGTTAGAGAAACAAGCCATAAGAGACATACGAATTGGCTCATGAGACGTGGTTTTCATGTTGTGGGAACCTGTCTTTGCTTTTAAGGCCTTTGACCAGTCGGGTGAAGCCCACCCATATTATGGAGGTTCATCTGTTTTACTCAAAGTCTACAGACTTAAATGCTAATCACATCTTAAAAATACCTTCACGGCAACATCTAGACCAGTGTTTGACCAAACAGCTGGGCACCAAAGCCTCGCCAAATTGACACTTAAAATTAACCATCACGCTTTGCTTTCTTGTTTTTACGCCTTGCGCTCTCTGTTTTTTTCTCAATTTATTTGTGGCTAAGTTGGCATTGCGGGATTGCCTCTCATTCTTTTATTCTTGATCTATTTTGTCCAAATAAAAGGATTTACTGGGCACCACTTAAATCCACTAAAAATTATTTACCAATGAGGGGTCAAAGTAATATTGATTAAATGCTGTAGCATTTTAATCTTGTCACTTAATTTTAATTTTTACTATTTGCAGATGAGAAGTTACCTCCTCCAGATTCTCACGTCTGTAAATTTATGGCCTTTCTTTATGTCCTATCATCTTCACTTACAAATGGGCTAATTCATTTCTAAATTAATATGTTTCTCATACCCCCTTGCCAAATAGAGCCAATAACACTCACTCCATGCTAATAATCTCTGTTCTCCAGGGACACGGAGTTGTCGTATGCATGACGTGCCTTTGACAGATGTGTTTTCGTTATGCATACATCAGCGACTGCATCTTCGTGGCCTGTGCCACACGTCTTACGCATCAGTGTGTCGTTGCGTTAGCACCCACTTCCTGTACCATTCTTCTATCGTCCAGGATAGGTTAGGTTTTGCCATGTGATACACATGAGACAGCTGGATTTTTACTACCTGCCTAGAATATTGCTTGTCTATATGGCAGAGGAATAGCATTTTGGAGAAGATCTATACCAACAATTATAGGCTCTGGCTCAGAGGTGACATTCTTAATTTCTGTTATCCACTCACTGGACAGAACAAGGTCTCTCCCAACTGCCAAGGTCAAAAGATGGACAGTGCTGTTCCACACCCAGAGGGCAGAAAGCCAGGGATGCTTCGTGAAGGGCAGCGATGGGCACCATAATTCCTATCATCCCTCTTTGCACTCATGCACTATTGTGAATTCCTGAGGGACATTTACTTGCAAAGAATGATTTTAATTTTTTTAACGTGATTATTTGGTATGTCTTATGGACTGAATTGTGTCAACCCCTCACCCTCCAAAAATTCATAGGTGGAAGCCGTAACCCTGCAATGTGACTGGAGACGGGGCCTTTAAGGGTGCGATAAGGGTTAAATGAGGTCATAAAAGCAGGACCCTAATCCAATAGCAGTAGTGTCCTTATAAGAGGAAGGGATATCTGGAGGTCGAGCACACAGAGGAAAGACAGAGAAAACGTGGCCATCTGTGAGCCAGAGAGGGAGAGAGAGACATCAGCGGAAACCAAACCTGCTGGCGCTTTGATCTTGGACGTCCAGCCCCCAGAAATGTGAGAAAATAAATGTCTGTTGTTCAAGCCATCCAGTCTATGGTATTTTGTTATAGCAGCTCAAGCTGACTAATACAGTAAACATGGTAATTTTAATAAATAATTTGGTGAATTCATTTGGAATTAGCTAATATATTTATGTATAGATATATTACTTTCCAGAGGCATGTTACTTTGTAACATTTTTTAGGGAAACCTGTAATTGAGTTTGAAATATGCAACCTCATTTGCATTGTGTAATTGAATTGCCCGAAGGGCTGCAGCAAAATTTATCTGGCCGTATTTGTGGGAGTTGGGTGTGATCATGAAATTAATCTAATGCAATGTACCTTTCAATCATTACAGAAATGCTCTATTTTCAAAATCTCATTTTTTAAAGAGACTTAACAAGATATTTATAATTATATACTTTGAACTGAGATTTAGAGAAATAAATGTGTTGACATATGCTTATTAAATCTATATGTACTTGGAAATACATTATCTTAGAGATTCCATTGTTAAATATATGAATTTATATTCCCACTAATTTTTGAAGTTTTAGAATGGAGAAAATGTGCTTTATAAACTCACTTTTTGGTTTTAAATAAATTCAGTGCATTCTATTACATAAAAAGATATTTTCAACACCGCATAATGACTGAAGCATTTTCTACTTCAGCATTATGTTTAAAATTTTTTCTTATATGAAACTTCATATCATTGGATGAAACAATATAATTACTATATTTTCTATAGGAATTATATTTCCAAAAATATCTTTTTATATATGCTGTACAGTAAGTCATGGGTGCACATAGGTTATACAATTGAAGCATTTAAATACATTACATACCAGCTGTGCTTATATGCTATAAATTCGTTTTCAGTTGTCAGGAACTTGGACTACTTAACTGAATCCTCATTAGAATGCTGTCTTTTGTACTCTCCCTATCTATAACCAGCTCGGAGTAATAACATTAAAGGTAATAGTAATAGTAATACTATTAATTCTGATAAAGCAGCTAACATATACTGAGCTTATATTTTCTATAAGATAGACCTTGTGCTAATTACCTTACCTTGTTTCATTTAATTGTATCCAAAATTGTATAATTTAGGTATAATTACCAACATCTTATTATGTAAGAGAAAATGGAAGCTAGCGGGGTTAACGTGAGCCTTCTGAGATTACGCATCCAGTAAGTGGACTGTGGGTCGGAACTGAAACAGCCTATTTCATACTCTCTATACTTAAGAATTATGCATTTGAGCCCCAATTTCCTATGCCCATACGTCGCCAGGGAGTTTGCTTCTGTGGTCATTCCCACAGAGAATCTCATTCAGAAAGTCTGCAGTGTGGTCTGTGCCTCTCCAAAATGGTGAACCCTCACTTCCCACCAACCGAAGCATGAAAATTCCGTACAGTTATACTGTGGTAGACCGGTGGCCCCAAGGATGTCTACATTCTCGTCCCTGGGACCTGCAGGTGTGGTTTATTGGCAAACACTTCGCTTGTGTGATTCAGTTATGGCTCTTGAGATGGGGATACCATCCCGGGTTTTCCAGCTAAGCCCTACATGCAGTCACATTTGTCCTTAAAAGAGGGAGACGGAGAGAGATTACAGACAGAAGAGGAGAGGGCAGTGTGAACACAGAGACAGAGACGGGTTTGAGGGGGCCACAAGCCACAGTATGCCGGCAGCCTCCAGACACGGACAGAGGCGCGGAAGGGTTGTGCTCCAGGCCCTGGGGGCCGCAGCCTTGGGCGCTTTGACTTCCGTGGGGCAGCGCTGGCCTCAGACCTCTGCCTCCTGAGCTGTGAGAAAGTAAATTTATGTTGTTTTAAGCCACCCAATTCATGATAATTTCTTACAGCAGCCATAGGATTCTAATCTAAATAGCACGTGGTGGCTTCATAGTTTTGCGTGTTGCTCTTAAAATTAGTCAGTATGTAACACGTGTTCAAGTTCACCTTTAGAATCTGTGAAGAAAAGCTTTGCTTATTGAACTAGTATTTCTAGGTTCTGGGTTCTAGCTCACTGCATGTGGATTAGTGGCTGGATTTAGCAAAAACAGAACAGAACAGTACAGAACAGATCAGGAGACTTCTCAGTTACATCCGAATTCAGAAGAGCAACAAAGACATTTTGGTATAGACAAAGGCAGTCTTCTCTTAGGTTAAGAGCCTGATGAGCAGAGCACAGGCTCATGGTACTGACATAGCCCAGGAAAAGCACAGCTGGAATAAACGTTTTAGAAAGATGGAGCAGACACAGTCTGCTAAAACAAAATTCGTGTTTCTTGGTTCTCACGGGAAAAAAAAAAAAGATTCAGAGAGACGAGAGGCAGGTGAAGCCCTGACTGAAGTGAGGATGAGGCTGAGACTGAGGTGCTCTGTACTCCTCCTTGCAGAAATCAGGGGACCTCTGATAAGCAACAAAGCTTCGAGGTGACCCCACAAAGAACATCTGGAAAATTCAAAGCAAATAAGACTCTTCATCATCATCAGCCTCCAGAGCACTAATTAATAAGGAGCAGTTACATTCTTTGTTCTCAAACAACAACAAACTTCTGATGGAAACGCGTAAATTATTGTCCTGGCCTCACTCTGGGCAAAGAAGAAAAGTGAGTGCCTGGTAGGCATGTTTAGATTTTGGTAAAACGCTGTTGCACACAGACGTTATTATGCACCACTCAGCAAATTAGAGTTGTTATTCAACTCCATCTGTCACTGAAGAAAGTGACTTTTTATCCTATGTGGTGAGAATGCAATGGACTGAATATGTCTAGGATTTACGTAGGAGGCCGTTATGTGACACCTGAATGTACCACAAACCCAAAACTTTGATTTCATGTGTGAAAATTCAAATGCACTAATTTATTTGACTTTTGTGTGTGAGACCCAGCCAATATTGGAACCTATGGAAATTGTTTTACTTGGATTTCAGTAAAATATTTTTAAATGTTTGATTTTTTTATATTAACTTACTTAATTTACAGGTATCTTCAGTTAAAAAGTTGAACTAGTCTATGGGCTCAGTTAGAGAATATCTGTATCTATTCAGTTCCTTTTAAAAATTGAAGCTTAGTATCAAATTGGCTCGTGATTGAATGTGAATAATGCCAGTTGAGCCCAAGAGAAAGAAAAGTTAAAAGATTGTCAAAAGCTGTGTTTGACTATATTTTCTCTCTCGTTGCTATTTTTTACTGTGGGTTTTCATTGGATCGAGGTTGTTTTATGCTTAGGGATTCTTTGATATTCCCTTGGAGAAAAGTTTATTTTTACTTTTGAGAGGGATTTCTTTTTGGGTAATTGTGCCCAAATATTCAAGAGAGACCTTGTGGATCTGCATACGTGAAATAACTTCCTTGATACATGAGCGGAAAGTCAATTTAAAAAGGGAAGAGGAAATGAGATACTTCTAAACTCAGGGACCATACTCAAATTAGAAAATATTTTGACATTCTAACATATAACGGGATACATTAAAGTTACTGACATGAAAGAAAAATTTAGTAAAATTTTATACAGAAGTTAAAGGAACTCAGAGTGAAAATACCAACCTGAACTTATAATCATTTCACAAAATTTTAATTATTATGCTGAGTCACCACTGTGTTTCTTTTTTAAGTTTCAGTATAATTAACATAGAGTAAGATACACAAACCTTATGGGAAAAGCTGAGGGTATCTTCACATACAGACAACTGTATCACCCCTTCTGGATCCTACATGTTTTTTTTTTGTTTGTTTGTTTGTTTGTGTGTGTGTTTTTTTTTTGTTTTTTGTTTTTAGTTTTTTTGTAAAGTCTTCTCTGGAATTCTACACTATCCCATGTACTCCCTGAAATTATATACATTTATTCTTTATTACTGTCTCTGCCTGAAAGAATTAGGGATCCTTGGAAGATTAGCTGATTTCATATCTTAGGTCAGGGAAAAAAAAAAAAAAGTAAACATTTGTCTTGGAGCAGGAAGAAACACAGAAGCTGTCGAAAGTGCTGCGAGATGACGATGAAGGATGAAGCGATCTGCCTGATGAGAGAGCTGCGCACATCCAGATGGGAGCAAGTCAGGGATCAATAAGAAAATATTTACGGTTCTTTGGAGCCAAGTGAGCCTGGAAATCCTGAGGTATTGCTGAAAATAATGTTTACTAGTGCAAAGCCATAATTCTAGTATAAATGAAGGAAGATGCCACTTTCTACCAAAAAGAGAGGAATGTTGCAAGACCAGGAAACGGATTTGTTTAGCTGATGCTCCGCATTTCCCTCTTTGAGTAGTTCAAGCAGCTCGTAGTAAGATACTGGGTCTGTGTTCTGATCTCTGCTTGAAATGTGAGATGTGCGTGCGGAAGGAAGTGAAGGATAGACTTGCTACGCGGTGCCGTTGTGGGGTTACCGAGCATTGCTCCTCTGAGGAAGAGGGGGCACTGTAAGGCTTTGTCTTATTTATGATGGTTGTTCCCTGGGATGTCCGAGATGAGCGTGATTCGTCTCTGCCCGCTGCATTGGCCCCGATTGTGCCGCACAGCGATTCCCCAGGGATAAACCAGCCAGAGACCGACAGCACAGGGCGTTCTGGCTCCTCGCACACTTATTTTAAAGGAAGCACGCAGAGGCATGCGGGGCTGGCCTTGAGAGGGACCCATGAAGCTTCCCCATGCCCCGCTGTGGTTCTCCACACGGCCCTGCAGCGCCCTCCGCAGGCGGCTGCCCAGCCGGAGGCGGGAATGCGATGGGTGTTTATCGTCGCTGGGGAAAATGCTCTGCATGGCCGTTGTCATTTATTTATACTCGCATGAAAGGGATTGTAATCTTTACCTCTGCCTGTTGCCACCTCTCAGTCAATCGTATCGCATCGTAGCGAGCTGTGACTTTCAATCTGAGAAGAGAGAAGGGACTGGAACTTAATAGGTAGAAGAGACGTTATTTTTATAGAAGACATTAAGTAACAAATTAATTGACGTAGAAATTGCTTCGAAATGATGTTATTTTTTCCATCAGAGACACAGTTCAATTAATAATAATAAAAATATGTGTGCCTTGAAATCCTTTCGCTGTCAAGATTTAAAATAATATTTGCAGATCTGTATTAACATAAGAATTAGTAAAGTGAGACTAATGACAGAAACACATTATGTACATTTGTCTTTTTCATACCGCCCGTGAGATGAATATTGCCAGAGTTCATCAATTCTAAGACACACGTTTATTTTCACATTTTAATGTGAAAGGTCTTGCTGTCTGGGGTCTCGTGATTTTTGTTAGCTGGATGGCAGCTCTGTGCGGACATCATTATCTGTGCATTCATGGACATCAAAAGTGTCAGTATGAAAACTTCAGTTTCGATGTCAGAAGTTTTAAGACCCAGAAACCAAAGGTGATGGATATTAAAGAGGGAAGATGGTGATGCAGAAATTTTAAATAACTTCCTGGAACAGGAATCAAAAGTAGCTTGGCCGTCTCTCACATCTAAGCCAGCATGGCATCTAGCACCCACGTCTTTCAGTTCTTTTATGTATTATGTTAAGAAATACTGACTTGCCAATCTTTTGGATGACCCAGAGAACTAGATTGTGTGGAACAAAGCAGATGTCCATGAATTCTAAATCAAAAAAGCGATTCAGGAAAGTCAGATGCTGAAAGTGAAGACATTTCACAGATACTTTAACCAATGTATCTATCTTGTAATTTTTCATTGTATTCATGTATAAAAGTCATATGTGATCAAAGTTTATGTCTAATCAGGTCTAAAAAAGCTAGTCCAATAAATATAAAATGATTCTACATGATAAATCATATTTTAACTGGGAGCATCTTTGGCTTTTTGGTGGTACAGAACATATCGAATGGTGTGTCATAGTTATTTATGATCCTTATTTTAGAGTTAAGAAACTTGGAACTTGGGGTAGCCCTATTTTGAACAAAGTCACACGGCTAGTAAATAATAGAACAAGCTTTACTTTGATTCATCTAATACTTGGTTATGAACACACCACTCTGTTACCTCTGCAAAGAAATGATTGCAAGCCTTTAAAAGAAGGAGAAAGTATATCTCATTAGAGAATAAAGATTTCATGTTTTTCTTTCCAGTCAGCCTTACAGCTTACATCAAAACCTACATTCTTGATAAAGCTTTTCCTCTTTGCCATCATCTAGCAGCAAGAGTTTTGCCAATGGGCAGAAGACAGAAGAACCAGTTTCACAATCAAAGGAGAGAAAAATTAAGAAGACTTGAGCAGACGGTGCACAAAGTGGAAGATTCTGATTAGACCAAAGCCATTAATGTACCCTCCAGCGCTTTGGTGTCTGCAGGGGTAATTATTGATAACGCCATCTGTATCAGCGACAGATGTGTCAATCCGAAGAAAGACACATCAGTACAGAATCTATCGGTGACTGCTGGGTCCAGACGTGTAGGTGCCGCCGTGGGAACACGTTTGCTGGTACTTATCCGACTCAGAGAAATTGCTCAGTAAATATCCTTCTAATGACCACCTACCTCGCCTCAGCTCCGTGAACGACCAAGGCCAAAAGTGGACAGAAGTGGAGATTTGCAGAGCACTTCGTAAAGTGCAGCAGAGACTCTCACGGGAAAGCCAGTTGGGAGAGAGGAGAAGGAAACTTGGCCTGATGATCAAGAAATCGTTCCCCAAATGAGAAAAATTTAAAAGAAATATAATAACTGTTCAAATGGTTGGGACAGGCGAGAGCATTCCGTGCTGTAGCATTAGTGGGGTGTGGGGTGCAGGGCACAGGGTCACGTTCTGCCTGGCACAGGTTAGAACTGGGTGGTGGGGACGGGCTGGTTAACAGATGGTCTGCATATTTGGACATCACCCCTACTATGAAGACTTTTTCATATTAGGGTTTCATAATAGGGTTGCGCTTGGTATTGTAAAAGAAAGGATCTTCTAAAATATTTTAAGGGAGGGATCGGTGTGATTGGTTTGGGAACCTTTGTGGAGCTAGTGAGGGTGATGAATTAAATATAACGGCAGCAGCCACTAGATAATCCATTAATAATCAAAGTCCAGGTGGGTGTGTGCTGCAGCTCGGATGGAGCTGAGAGCAAGCGGCACTGCATGAAAGTATGTATGAGGTAAGACAAGGATTAATAATCGATGAGGCGCGGAGAGTTACGGCGAGAGGAGCTTCGCAGATGGCTCAGCTTCCTGGTCTTGGGACAGAGTTCTGTCTTCATTAATATGAAAATTAAAATGGGTGGGATGACTGTGACAAGATAATCAGGACTTCAGGAGAGAAGGGTACTTCTTTCCTAAAATGTTAGAGATCTCCCCTTTTTTAATTTACTTTTCCAGTTCTTGAACGCTAAGAAGGATGTTTTTCAGTGGCTTGTTATTATACCACCCATAAGCACGCTGACGTGATAACTTCACAAATATGAATACAGACACTTGATATCACTACTGGCATTTAATTTCCTCGCTTCATTTTATTTTCTGTTTATTCACTGGGCATATATTAAGATTTCCTTTCTTTCTACAAAAGGAAAGGTTACATTAAAATCCTCTTCAGCTCAGCTCTTGTCACAGCCCCTTAGATTCTCACAAGCTTTCCTTTTAAAACTTCTTAACAAGGAACCACATTATCTCAATGAAGGAGGTCAGCTCAGGGGTGACTTAGACATATTTGGAGGCTTAACCAGCTCTTTTCACACTGAGTTACTTAGATTAGAACATAAAACACTTTAAT
This sequence comes from Pteropus vampyrus, assembly GCF_000151845.1. NCBI lineage: Eukaryota > Metazoa > Chordata > Mammalia > Chiroptera > Pteropodidae > Pteropus > Pteropus vampyrus. Next base: position 1,550,396 of record NW_011888900.1, read on the forward strand.
GACCATCCTTTGAAATTGTCAGACTAGTTTTTTGCTTCAGATTTATCTGTAAAAATAGATCTGAGTGTGCCATTTATACATACTGATCAGTTGGTCTGTACTGTCCATTGAAAGTTGAATTTATCATCATGTTGCCAGGTGCCTGTTTTATAGCTAATGGATTTCACTAGCTGTCATAGGCAAATGTACTAGAAAGTGGTAGCTACAATAATTATAGAAATAGTCTCATATTGGCCACAGAAAGCTTGACATTTGCTCTGCAGGAAAAGTGACCTCATACATAGCCATTATATTTTAAGATCCTCTTAACATTTTTAAGTCACCTTCAACTTGTACCCCTAGAGCAAGAGTCAGCAAACTTTACTTGTAAAGGGCCAGATAGTAAAATTTTCAGCTGTGTAGGCCAAATAGTCTGTGTTGTAACTATTCATGCAAACATGGTATTTATTACATGTCGCGAATGAGGGAGTGTGTCCTAGTAAAACTTTATTTACACCACAGGCGGGGGCGTGCGTGTAGCTCATGGGGCACAGCTTACGCCCCCTCCCTAGAGCCTGGTCTGTAACCTGTAAGCAGGTGAGAGGCCCCCGCAGGGCCCTGGTCCATGTCACACCACAGGACTGCTTCCTAGCTGGCCGTCATTAGTGGAAGTGTCTTCCCTTACAAGAAACCAGAGTTAATATCGCAGAGAAAACTTTATTGTCATGAGACGGACCTCGCAAATCAGTTGCTATACCTAGAATCGGTTGCATCGTGTCTCGTTCGGTCCCTTTGTCCCCTCTTATTTACCTCTAATTCCTCTTCTGATGCCAATTCTGTTGCAACATACATAGTCACTGTATAAAATATTTCCATTCCTACAAGGAACGCTCATCTTGTGCTTCTATAGCCACACTGGCCTCCCCACTCACAAACTCAGCCCCGAACTTTGTCACCCAGCCCAGGCACAGCAGGCTCACCAGAGTTTATGCCGTGTGTTCTACCGGCGCCTACTACTTACTCATCACACCTTCTTAGAGTCACTCGCACCACCCGGAGGCTGTGCGTCAGTGAAAAAGTGGGCGAGTTCGTGTACTAACCAACTGTCTCTCAGGTTTTTGTCTAGTGTATAACCTTATGATACATTTAGATTTCTTTGTCGTCTTGGTTATTGCATGTGACCCCTGCTGTTAATTGGTCATTTCTAATTTTGGTTGAATTACTATTTTCTTAAAATCTTCTGCCTTTTTTTTCATACTTTCTTGAACCTATTAAGAGACCACATCCTTAAAAAAAGAACATCTGAGATACATTTATAGAGATATACGTAACTAATGATTATAGTCACACATTAACCTACACATTTATATATTCATATATAAAAATAATTTAAATTTATTAATCAACAAATCACATTTATAAATGAAACTTTCGTTATGGGATATTTGGAGATTCACATGCAACTATAGGGAATAATACCGACAGATCCAGGACCTTCTTTACCCAGATTATCCCAATGGTAACGTCTTGCAAAACGCTAGGACAATGGACAATGTCACAGCCAGGATATGGACACCGATGAGGTCAAGACCTGAACATTCCCAACCCCCAAGGATTTCTCATGCTGCCCTTTGTCAGCCACACCTCCCTCCCTCCCCCATCCTCCAACTTCGTCCTTAAACTCCTGAAACACTAATCTGCTCTCCAGTTCTACACTTTTGTCACTTTAAGTGTTAGATAAACAGAACTATGTAGTATGTAACCATTTGGGAATGGCTTTTTTTCATTCAGCATAATCTTCTGGTAATTCATCCAAGTTTTTGCATGTGTCTGTTGTATCCAATTTTGTTTTTCTTTTACTGAGTAGCATTTTCTGAGTTATTGACTTTTATGAGTATAAAGTTATTTGTAATATTCCCTTATCTTTTATGGTTACGGGATCTGTACAAATAGAACCTATTTAGTTCCCGATATTGGTGACTCGTGTCTTCTTTTAATCTCTTCAGTCTTGTTTAGAGGTTTATAGGGGTTTGAAATTATTTCCAAGAATCAGCATATCGATTTTATCTATTGTTGTCCTACATTAACTTCATTGATTTCTGCTCTTTTTAGTTCCTGAATTTTTCTCCCTTTGAGTATATGTTGCTCTTTTATTTCTATCGAAATAGGAACTTATTTATTTAAGACTGTTTCTCTTTTCTAATGTAATCATTTACTGTTATAAATTTCTCTCTTAACACATACATTGTGATATGTTGTATTTTTCTTTCCATTCAGTTTTATGTATTTTTAAGAATTTCCTTTAAGACTTTCTTTGACCTATGAATTATTTAGAAGTGGATTGTTTAATTTCCACATATTTAGAAAATTTTCTGCAGTTATTCTGTTATTGATTTCTGTTTTGCTACCTTCATGGTCAGACAACGGTATCTATGTTGATACTATCGAATTGAGCATTTGTATTTGTCTGTCTCTTGTTATCATGTCTTTTCTAAATCCAATTCACATAGTATGCAAGGCTAAGTTACGGTGACATGAAATAGCATTTCTGATGCAAATCATTCAGTTATGTCAATTTCTAAGAGAGGGCTGTTGGATTCCCCATGAGTAATTTTGGATTTGTCTATTTTTTCCTTCAACACTATCAATTTTTAGATAAAACTGATAGCTTTTTCTATCAGTCATAGTGGAGAACTATTTTCATTACTAGCAAAGTCACTGGTGTTCCAGCATCTGGCAAAGTGGTGCCAAATAACACTCGAAAAAAAATAATTCTCTAAGAGAATGGCACATAATAAGCATATTAAAGAAAATCTTTCACCATTGGAGTTTGAAGTTAAAGTCTTTCTGAGAATGATGAAGCTTTCACATACTTTTGCAAAAGTTATACTTTTTAGGATTATGATGCGAAACTTACACTCGAAGTGGAGAATAATAAATTATGCTTATCATATAATTTTGTTAGAAAATTTAGACTAACCTCTATAGAGCTTATTTTCACTTTCTTCATTCTAATAATTAGCATAGAGTTTCTAACCTAATCTAATTAAAAATTTTATTTATAAAAAATAAACTTACTGTATTAGTTAAAATTGGCTAGATGCTGATGTGGTAACACATGTTCAAATCTCAACGGCCTAATGCAATCGACATATACTTCTCATTCAAGATCCAGTTAGGCATGGATCTTGAGCTATATGTATTTATGTATCTTGTAAGTGGCTTTTATCCCTTTGGTCTACATGACATTGACTTATTGCCGGTCACATGACCACAACCCGTGTGTAGAAGGATGAGAAGAAAAGTTTTCCTTTAGCTTTATATGTCTAAAGACATAGCTTTGTTTCTGCCATCATTATTTTCATTTTAAAAAATATAATGAAAAGCAAATCTTTTCACTGTTGCTCTGACCTTTTGGGCAGAGTTTTAATTACATATTTAAGAGAATATTACGTGCCAATTTTCCTGAGATAATTAATACAGTCCTCCTGTATACATGAATTTTTTTGCTTTAATAAAAAACTTTTATTTAAATTGTGCTTGTTCTGCAAGATTTCATAAGCACTTAGTTTTAGCCAAGAGTGTCAATTTAATATGCTGGTAAAATTTTACCAAGTTAATTAACATTCTATTAAGCCACTTCAGAAAGGTATTAAAGAAATTTGCTTTTCTCGGGCCAGTATGTAATTTCCTTTTAGAAACAATAGCATCAGAATCTTTCACTAATATGTGAAAACTGACTCAGCATAAACAGTATCTGCTATCAGTTGCATTGGCTGCCATACAAGGCAGCCTTTTTTGGTCAGTTCCCAGGAAGTTAATGAACAGATTTGATTCTGCTTAGCTTGGAGAACTGATAAAAAAATCTCACTCCAAGGTGATGTGAAGGAAGATACAACCTTTCATTGTCTGTTCTTTTAAAAATAATTAAAAGACTTAATTTAAAAAAAATCTCTACATCATTCAATATTCCTTTCCTTTCTAAACTATAACAATGCTGATTTATCTGACAAACCTAACTATCTATACCCTGGGCCATAATAATATTTTCTCTTTTTTCTGACTTTGTGAAAGGTTGTATTTTTTTGATGGTAAAGTGATTTATTTTTACTTCTATTTTAACTTGCTTAGACATTTCTAATATTTTTAAAGAAGTGAGACTATTTTTTTTTTTTCCGCCACGGAGGAGAAAGATCACATAAAACTATATCTTGATGCTATACGTGTAAACTAAATAGGAATAAGTAACTTCCCAGAACTAAAATATATTTAATTATGTCATTTTAAAATTACTTTTATTGCTAGGGATATTCAAATGAAAGCCACTTAATTTGACAAAGAAGCAAAGTATCAAAGAAAAATGTGGAGAAATTGTAAAATTTTTATCAATTCTTTAAAAATGAATGTGAAAATAAATGATTAAGAATGGAACACAGTATTCCAAGATACAGGCATCAAGACATAAACCATGTGCAATCTGTTGCTAGAATACGGGGCATGTGAAAGAAGTAAATGGAGAGAAAATTGGAAAAGCAGTATTCTAGAAACTTCTCAATATGATTTAAATAGCTATTCGAATGCTTTCCTTGTAAGCAACTACACTTATGCAATCTAAAAGATTCAATTAAAAATCAGTTTTCCAGAAATGAATGGGACCACATCAGGCATTCCTTTTCTTTGTTTCGATCCAGTGACTTTTACAGCACCATTTAGTTGCTATGACAACATTCGACATCTGCTTTTAAGATAATTTCCAAATTGAATGTCAGAGGTCTCTCTGATTTATTCATGTCAATGCTTAAAATGTTACAGAAAGGCATCAAAATGTGGAAGGCGTATTGGTGTGTCACGTCAAAGTCAGCATCTGAGTAAACCACATGGAATCCTTCAGCATGGCACCCCACAATAATTAGTGGTCCGGCACCCCATTCTCATCGTTCCCATATTGCTTAGGTTAGCAATGACGAGTCAACAGATGTTTTGCAGTGATTTACCATTCAAGAGGGGATCAAATGTTAAGGTGACTCTAATTCCTCGTTCTAGATGCATTAAATGGTAAATACTTGATAATGCCATCTCAAAAGCCGGTTTAAGAGCTCCCGTATATTATTCATTTATTCATTCATTTACTCATTCCCTCATTCATCATCATCTCTCTCTCTCTCTCTCTCTCACACACACACACACACGACAGAAGTCTCAAGAAACAGTATCGTGATCTCCCTGATAGTTTCTATTTTATTTTGCTTCATTTTGTTTTATTTATTTTGTAAAAAGCATTCTAGTCGAGATTCATTACATTTATTTTAACACTCACTAGTGGGTTGAAACCTACACTTTGGAAAATTTTAAGACAATCTGATTTTCCTCCCTTCTCTCTCAATACAAAAAAATAAAAAATGAAGACTTTATTCTTTCATCAGATATTTCTCTACTTTAAATAATTTCCCTTACTATAGTGTATTCAATTGACTTTTTTGTCTTTGGTTAAAATGAAAGCAATTTTGCCTTGACCGGAGGCTACATATGTTTACAAAAAAATAACAATGAAGAAACCATATGTTAAAAACCAAATTGCAGTATTTTCCTCCTTGTCAGTGACACAAAGAATCATTAAAATTATTTTGATGCTAAGAATTATTCTATAGATTTGAGGGATATGACATTGAAGTATAACATGGCTGATTAACTTCGGTGGGAAATTGATTCAGAGAGCTAAATCAAAATGCCAGCGAGAGCTTGAGGTAACCATGAGATTTGTTGTTGAGTGTTTTAATATTAATGAAAACCTGCTTTTATGAGGAACAAAACAAGTCACATATTGTGCCTGTAGGAAAAATGATATCCTGAAAACTTTTATTTATTACACTTAGATTCTCATCATTTTATAATTTTTTATCTGTTTTGGCTTGATATTGATCTGGGTACTTAAAAGTTTCGAAACCTAAAAATGGTAATAAAAATAGAGCTTTAGGTGTCAATAAACAAAGAGTATTTCTATGCTACAAATGAAATACTTTGGTATTAATTGTCACATACACCTATATTCCTTAGAAAAGCTGATATTAAAAAATTAAATTAATATGATTTGTAAGTATTTCATAACGGTAGCTATATGTCAGGCAACATGCTAGGCATTTACACGAAATATGTGTTAATCCTCACAATAATCTTTAAGGAAGATATTTTTATTCCCACTGAGATCACATATCTTTAAGGGAGATAATATTGAAACACTTTGAACTTAGATCTGAGCTCTTAACCATTACGCTGTACTGGTACCTTTATCACTACATTCGTTTTAATAATTATCCTAGATTCAGATAATTATGGCGCTAGAAATTTAACAACCTTTAGAATGAATAGTATGTACTCAGTACATTGTGACATTTTTTACTTCAGTGTTAATCACGTCATCAAAACATACACAGAACACCGTTTTCCTTACTCAAATTGAGACTTCACAGAATGACCTCATCAAAGAAACCAAGTGATGGAGTCGAAAGATTAGGAGGAGAAAAAAAGTTATGTGAACATCTTATTAGTGCTAATGCACAAGGAAATTGAGAAATTAAGAAACATCGATTGTGTAAACTTATGCAAATGTGTTCACCTTTATGAAACTCAAGGGGAACATATAAACGAATGTTCATATTCCTGATCCTTCCTTGGAGTAAATACATGATTCAACAGCATTTCTCTAATGTTATTAATTGGATTTGGTCATTTTCTCTGATCTTCAGTCATTTCTTTAATATAGATGCTGCAGTAATATGTTAGTAAGAAGGAGTGATGTTTTGGAAGAGAATGGGGGTGGCCTGCTCGTTAAGTGGTGCTGCGGATGTAAGTATTTGCATGATTTAATAAACTAGCCTGCTCAAATCACTTTCTCTTATCTGACTTGTTTTCTCCAAGGAGCTCACCAGTCTTACTAAATACATTTAATTTAAAGCTATAACGAATGCACGCTGGATTTATACACTTTAGAAAATGTTTAAAAGGATGCAATAAATAAGGTTAACTTGTTTTAATGATCTTTTTTAAAAATCGGATAGGAAACGTGATTTTTATCGTTATTGTCTCGCCAGCTTCTTTCCGAAGCTTTTTAAATTTGAATCCATTCTAAGCCAGCTTTTTTCCCCCTACCCATCTCTTTTTCTTTTTCTCTGGAGGAAACTTTCTAACCTTGGAATTTCAGAGCGATGAGTTATTTTTAGTTTCTCCAAAACAGCATGATTGTTCTTATAAAAGAAAATGGTCGAATTGATATTATAACATGTTCTAAAGACCCTGGATACAACTGAAAATTTTCAGGGTTTGTTTGTAGCCCTTTCTGCTCCTACTAATACGCTCGTCCTCCTTCACTGCTCCCAACACAGGAATTGCAATCAAACATCAAAAAAAGAGAGTTGTTGATGAGCTCTTATATCTTAAATACGCCAGTGTCCTGTGTCAGCCAACAGTGGTTTTCAGCAGAAAATCACAAAAGAAATAATCCTGAGAGGCATGCATTACGCTCAGCAGTATTCTGCATATTAGCGACCTGAGCTTCTGCTGTTTGCTAATGGTTAAGGCCAAGTCATCTTTTCTGCTCTTGACTTTTAAAATAGAAAAAAAAGATTGATATTCTTGACCTCTATCTCTGCATAATAAACTCTCTTTTTTCTTGGCTGCCTTGATTCTTCCCATCTTTGGTTCTACTTTACTTTTTACACTTCTCCCTCCGACCCCGCCCCTGGGATACTGAAGTTTTGAGCAGTGTTTTTAACACCGGGTTCGTATCAGAATTATCTGACAAGAAAGTTTTTTAAAGAAAAATTTCTGGCCTCTGCGTTGGAAACTCATGTTAGCAGATCTGAGCTGGAGACTAATCGGTTTGCTAGGGCCGCTGAAAAAATTTACTGTAGACTGGATGACCAAACAACAGAAATTTATTTTCTCACGCTTCTGGAGGCTAGAAGTTCAAAATGAAGGTGGCGGCAGGCTTGGTCCCTTCTGAGGCTTGTAAGTTCCAGGCCCCTCTCCTTGGCTTGTAAGTAGCCAGCTGTCTTCTCCCTGTGTCTCCTTTTGCTCCATGTGCCTCTGTGCAAATTTCCCCTTTTTGTAAGGACGCCATTCATGTTAGTTAGTACCAATTTTAACTTGATTATCTGTGGAAAGACCTGTTTCCAAATAAGATCGCATTCTAACATTCAAGTAATTAGGACATCAACATATGAATTTGGGGGCGAGGTACAATTAAATTCAGAGTCTTAAGATCAGTTATTTTATAATTGTATTAAACCTATTATACAAATTTGGGAAATGCCTACCTTTGCATCTCTTCTCTATTTTGTGCGTTCATACGACGCAGACCATGCCTTAAGTAAGGACACAGCTCTCCACACCACCTCTGCAGGCACCACTGACACGTGCAGAATGATGCGGAAGGGTGAGATGGAGAATTCAGAAAGCACGTGCCGTTCCTCCCGCAGGCAGCTCACAGCAGCTGTGCAGGGCCGCCAGAATCATCAAAGAGGGAGACAGGAATCTACAGCTATTGAGATTGTAATTATACCTAAAAGATGCACCGTTATTATAGTAATTATTAGATGAGCTGAAAAGCTATCTGTTGGTACCTTTGCACTCTCGTAGTACACCCTCCCACAAAAATTCAGGCGATGGGGACTTAAAAAAAGAAACTTGATATCGGCCATTAGGAAAAATAAAGATTCTCCATGTTTGTACTTTGCCATGTTGAAGCTGATTGAAATAAACCTTTATAATTAATTTTCAATGCAATTTTTTTGTAGCTAACTTCCAACGGTTTGGGTAAATGATTAAACAAAAAATATTTTTGTAACTAGCTATTTCTTTTTTCTTATGCAGCACACAGTTCTAAATTGCCTTTTTGTCTTTCACTTTTTTTGTGTGAGCTATATTCAGAAGTTTTCTGTGGAACGCAGAATTCACAGACATAAAATAAGATGAATTCTCTTCCATTAATAGCTTCTGTGTATTGAGCCAGAAATGATAACTGCGGGTCTTATTCGATAATCACAATATTCTCGTGGTTAGATATTATGTCAATGTTTTATGGATTTTAGGAAATGAGATTCATCTAGTTGGAGTAACTGTTCTCTCAAGGGAACATCATTTTGAGGTCAGACCTACCCACAATTCCCAGGATTCCAAAGCCTATAATTTCAGCCAGGGAATACTTTGCTACCTTGATTTAGAAGAGCATTTTATCAGTTCAAAACACTATTCCATCAGACCATAATAAACTCTCATCTAGTCAGGACAGATAGTTCTGCTCTGTTTTAGAGAGACACAGAAGCTGAGTTTCAGAGATTTATGTGACTTCCCCGAGCATGATGAGATCCAACCTAGATGCCTGGTCTTGTTAGACCTTGATTAACATCCATTTTGTTTGACTTCTGTTTTACAAATTATTTTAATATAAATGATTTTATTTTGGTTACATTTTTAGGAGAGTGTGATTTCAAATTTTTTTTTCTTTTGGTTTAGGAATGAATGTTTTTTCCAACTAATTTACTTGAAAAACATATCTTCATAAATTTTACAAAAGTGCCTTTGTTTTGAGAACTATATAAATCACTACTTCTCTTCATGAATTTAATATATGGATAGTTTATAAAAATAAAGATGGAGAGAACAGAATTTGAAAATATGAGATTTAAAAGTGAGTGGTAAATAAAAACATAGAACATAGATACATAATATATTTAGGAAAAAAGGGATATTGGCGATATGGGAAACTGGTTTCTGTTTTCCAATTTGGTCTTACATGTCTTCCCTCGATTACTAAATCAATGCTTTTATTATATTAAAATGAGTATTTTTATTATTTATTCATCTTCGCTCTTCTGGTGTATGTAAAATGATTTTGGAGCTTACATGCTTAGGAAAACTTCAGGGGCCCAGTTATGCACCTCAGAATCAGTAGAAGTCAGGGGCTTAGGTCATCTGAAACGTGGCTCTCAATTCTAATCTAGTGATGTATTTTCTTAGTGATTCCTGAGATCTGCTGGGATAGAAGACTTGTAGTTCTTTAGTGAAGTTTGAAAATAATATGTACCTTTTAGAGAGACCCCAGCAACAACACAGGGGAAGAGAGATGCACAGTTGCTTGTGACCATGGATCTGGGTGCTCTTTCAAATATTCATAAAGATTATAAAACGGTCCTATGGGTGCTTTGGCCTCTTCTCATTTAAGTATCTCTCTAGGGTTTCGGTAAATGATCATGCAAAAGACAGTATTGTTACTGGCTGATATTTTCTTTTTTATATCTATTATACTTCTACATTTCCTTTCTGCATTCTGCTTTGGACTGAATATGTTGGTGAAAATGAGAAAACTATTCATTCATACTATAACTACAGTTATTTAATAAGTTTGTTACAAGCAAGAGGGAATGGCAGACGTAAGTATTGATGTTAGGAGAAACTAAAGAAGAAAAGGTACCTAGAATTTTCCTTTTGATTGAATATTAAGGAACTGTTTTCCCTTTTCAATATGTAGCAGAAAATTTGAAAGAGTCTTAATGAACTCTTCATTTGAATGGATGATGAAACTGATGGCTAAGTAGGTTAATTAATCAAATAATTGGAATTCCTGCTGTGTGTCTGGTTCTGGAAGGGCCACAGGAATTTGCCTAAGGTCATACTACACATTAATGTTTAAATATTTCTTTATTTTTTCATATTCAATATAGGGAAAATTAACACAAGCTAGACTGTAAATAGTCTTAAACCACACTTAATTGTGATGCAATATCATTTCTCTATATGTCAGTTTAACTTTATATATCATCAAACCTCTTAATGTTACATTTTTATAAAAAGTGATGACCACTTCCTCCTTCTGGAAATGCTCTTCTGTTATGACTTCCTTTGTATTTTTCCCGCTTCGCCAGTCAGTTTTCTTCTGACACTCAGGGTCCTCCCTCAAACCTCCATATTTTATACCACTGCCTACCCCTCCAGCACCACCATCTATTTTCTTAGTAGGTGGCATCTGCCTTCAACCAGTTACCCAGAATTGCTTAAGACAAATGGAAATCATCTTTTATTTTTTTCTTTTTTATTCATATCTATTGGCATTGACATCAAACCTATTAAATGTACTCTACAGATGTAGCCTATAAAATATACATCTTAAATCCATTATTCGGTCATTTAGTTGATATTTTTGAGCATCGTGTACTGGATCGTGTACCAAAGTATATGATTGTGAACGAGACAAACACAGTTCCCTGCTGTCATGGACTGTATATTACAATGGGAAAAGCAGGGGGAAAAAAAAAAAAAAAAACCAAAGTAAATAAGCAAGAAACAAATTATCTGCCATGATCAAGAATGATGAGAGTGACTGTATTTGAATATGGTGGTTTGAACAGAGAACTGAATGATGCGATCAATTCACCATAACAAATAGCCTGGAAAAAGGGCACGTCTGGCATTTGTATTGTTTGCTTATTGTCAACTTTAGTTTCCTTACAATGACCTATGGGTTCTTGCGTGAATTGTCCTCTGCCAAGCAAATATACAATACACGTGCCAGATATTATTCACAATACTGTAACAGAGCTGTGAATAAGACAGAGACGTTTAGGCATTTCAGTGCTTGTAATCTATTAGAGAAAGTTAGAAATAAACTAAGATGTCAAGAAAAATGTCAGAAAGTGGTAACTGCTACAAAGACAGACTCAGTGGAATCACTAGGAGGTCAAGAGAGTCCTTCAGAGAAATGACATTTAAAAGTGAGATTTGAATAAAAGACGGGTCAGTCCTTCGAAGAGCAATGTCCAAGTAAAGATGTTAAGGCCAGCGAAAGCTTAACCTGTTTGTGTCTCAGATGAGGCAGTTTGGCTGGAGCGTGGAGGATGATGGGAGGGTACAGGATGCTGTATAGATAGTAGGCAATCATGGTTGGGGTACGGATTCGGTTTTAAGAATAAGCGTAGCAATAATATATTGCATCTAAAGCATCGTAGAACTGATGGTATATTGTATATGTCATGAAATCCGGGTCATTTTCAGTGACATAACATCACATTACCTCTTTTTTATCTTTCTTTACGGACATACATTGTTCTATGTGCAACTATAAATAATTAGTTTAACAAGGAAACTTGTTTGTCATAAGAGAATTTTTAAAGTCTTATGCTGTCAATTATTTAGTAAGCATATAGCTTTTATAATTGGGCTGTGTTTTGGGTTTTCCCATAAAGAAAGATAAATTTTCCTCTCTTCCTCTTACAGAACAAAAATGTAACTATTGTGAGGCAATGTTACATTTTGCAATTTCATTTAGAATTTGACATTTGAATTTGTTACCTCATTAAAAAGTGGTGCTATAGTAACAGAAAAAGTAGGTATCAAGTGAGTTATTACACACCTGGATCTTCAGGAAAGCAGATGTTGACTCAATTAGAAAAATGGAAAGGTTAAATGGCACCAAATGAATTCACCACAGGTGAGTTGCTGTGTGCTTCCTGTGTAATGGATTCGTATTCAAACAACTGGAAGTGAGCCGTACCATAAATATTGTATAAATTAAGAAAAAACTGAAGATGGTTTGTGTACAGCTAAATATTTAAGCAGCCATACTTTGCTTTTTTTTAAGTTTTAAACATCTTTGAATATAAAATGTACACAAAGTAATAGAAGCAAGCAAACACAGTTCACAAGTGTTATATTATGAGGTCAAACCTCGACTCATTTATTTTTGATTTCCCAGAATTTAGCACTTTATGAAAATCACTTTGTTCTCTGAATCGTAGGAGTTGTAAAACGGAGTAAACAAACACAGCAAGGCACCCCTCTTTTTTACAAATATGCACACAGAGAAATGGAAGTATCTTCAGTTTTCCAAGCAATTCTCTCAATAATCAGATAAGTTAAAAATAAATCTTGGAGTCGATATTAAAACAGGGCCCTTTATTATTTAGGGCTCATAAAGCAACTAAAATACATCTTATTTGCCAGGTCTAAATTATAACCAGTGCAGCTACTACAACAACATAGGAATCATTGTGCCCACGTATTCTAAGTCTTAGTAAAATATGGAAAAAAAAATTTATAATCAGATTAATATCCAGAACCTTGGATGGCTACTTTGTTTGCAAACAAACAATTCTAAACAATGTCTGTAGAAGTCTTATTAAGATAAATAGTATTAAAGTAATTTTCATAAGGATGGTCTTATCCTCTCCACCTATTTCTAATGTTTTTCCATCTTTACAATGAGGGAACGTTACCAGATATATCTAAGGCTCTTTACAGTTTTCAAAGTCTATTCACGTAACAAGACTATCTTACATTTTAAACGAAAATTATGAGGAATTGGCTATTTGATATTTAAAATTAATGCAAAGACAAAACCAAGATGTTGCTAGATTCTGAACCGCAATTTGGTGATTGTATGAACAGGGACGGGAATTTTCAGAGTAGAACTTCTATTATAGATTATTAACTTTGAGACAACTGTTCAATCCTCGATGAATAGCTGACACTGAGGAAGGTTCTCTAAGAGGATTTGCGACTCATTTGATATCATTGCCAACTGAAATACTATGAATAGATGAGTTCTCTAGGAATAGAGGCAAAAATCAGAGATCCTCATTGTTAAGAAACAAAAGAAGGAAGAGATGGTGAGAAAGACAGCAGGAATGGGAAAATCTTAGATGTGTACAGTAGATACTACTTTTTAAAAAATGAACAACAAAAACAACAAAAAACAAGAAACATTGCATCAAAGACACGGCCATCAAAATATTTTGGGAAAGCTTGATTCAAATCACTTTCCTATCCTACTTTCTTGAGTTTTTATATCATAAAAGATATTGAATTTTGTCAAATGCTTTGTCTGTGTTTATCTAGATAATCAGATGGTGGTTATTTTATTTAAATCGAGTATTACATTGATTGATTTTCATATGTGGAATCAACCTTGTATTCCTGGGATAAATTACAGTTAGTCATGGTGTATGAACCTTTATATATTTTGCTGGATTCAGTTTCCTAGTGTTTTGTTGAGATTGTTTGCATCGATATTCTTAAGAATGCTGCTCTCTAGTTTCTTTTCTTGTGGTTTCTGATTTTGGTATCAGAATAATGCTGACTCCATAGAATGAATTGAGGGGTTTTCTTTGTCTTTTTTTCTTCTATTTTTTGGAGAAGTTTGTTTGGAAGAGTTCATTTTATCTTGGTTACATAATTTTTTTTTTTTCTTTTGGCATAAAATAGTTCATAGTATTCTCTTGCCATCCTTTTCACCCTCTGTCGTGTCGATGGCAATGGCGCATCTTTCATTCCTGTTTTTAATAATTGGAGTCTTCTCCCTTTTTTCTTGGTCAGAAAAAGGTTTTAAAAAAGGAAAATGGACAAGGGATAATTCACGATGAAATGATAAGAGGTCAAAAGATTGATCAAATTGTACTATTACGTGTTGATCCACACTGCTTTACATAGGACCAGGACTGAATGATAATCACGGTCAACAGGAAGTAGCTCTTATCAGTGGCCTGCTGGCCAAGGATTAACAATCAGGTCCGGGTGGGGGGTGGGGCGGGAAGGTGGAGGTGGGGGGTTGAAGGGGTGGAGGTGAGGAGAAAGTACCTGATCTGTAGCATTTGCTGATTTCCATAGTGGAATATTACAAACAACTTCATAAATTCAAAACCTTTAGAAAACTCGTATTTCTAATAAAGGTAAACATGTTACTACCCTGTAGAACAACCTCTTCATAGGTCTTCACCAAAAGTGATTTGTTAAAAAAAATACTCAGAACAAATTGTACAAGAATGTACATAGGATTTTATTTATCATATCCAAACCTTGCATTAACCAAATGTACATTAACAAGAGAATAACTTTTTCAAGTGGAGTATATTCACACAATGAATTCCTACACAGCATATAAAAATAATGAGATACTGATAAAGTCATCTACAATATTCAAAAATAATATGTTAAGCAAAAAAGCCAGTTTCAGTGTGTAAATGTTAGAATATTCTATTTATATGAAGTTAAGGCAAAGACGAATTTTATTCATAGACATAGAAAGAGTAGTCTGTAGGGGTGAAGACTGACTGGGTAGGGAGATTCATTAGGAGACATTCTGGCATACTGGATATATTCTATATTTCATTGGGGCGGAAGTTACATTTGTCAGAATTTATCAACATATAATAAAGATACGTGCATTTCGCTGCATGTAAATTTTTATTTAATACTAAATTTATTGCAATAATTCTCATCCAGGCTGTTATATTTTTATTACAATTTATGCATTCACCCTAAAACAATAAGCATAGTATTATTTTACATACTTAAACAATTATATTACTGACAGCATAATGCATTTATTCTTCTGCATCTTGTTTTATTACATATTTTTGACATTCATTGTAGAATGTTAACTATAGCTAATTCATGTATGAATTCTATATGATCAAAATAAATTTTACTTCTCTTCTGTTGATAGATTATTTTAGTTTTTAGTTTTTTTAATTGACAGGAACCCCCCTATTAACTAAGGCCAGTATTTTTTGCATATGTTGTGCAATTTGGAAATTTTCCTGGACATCATGAATATTATGTTGCAGAAATTCTGGATTCTGCTATATTCCTTCAAAGACTGTTGGTTTTATCCATTTGTTCTATTTCTCTGGCAGTTTGCTTGGTTAGATTCAGTATTTAAACGGTTGGGTAGCAACTCAAATGATATTTCAACTATTTTAATCTTTAGTTGGGCTTCTCATATTTTGTACTATGTATACACATTTGAAAGGTTGGCCAGAGCTTAGGGCAGTGTGTATACAAGAATTTGTAGAGTACTCTCACGGCCTCTCTCTTCTCCGAGGTTAACCCCATCTCATTTTCAGCTGCTGTGATTACTCCAAACATTTTCCCTCCATTTCTTCAGGTCTGCAAGTTTTCCTTTAAGTGTTTTTTGTCATCCTGTGCAGTGCTGCCTGCAGCCATTCAGTCATGAGACTAAAAAGCAGTGAAAATGGTAAACTCACTCTGTGCCCTTTGTCTTTCAAGTATTAACTCTTATAGAATTAGTTTGCTTTTGTTCATTCTGCAGTTTTATCTATTTTACCCAGGGTTATTAACTTTTATCTGCACAATTATAATTCTGGTGGGAATTTAGCCATACAAAAGTGGGTGAACAAGTTATTTTAATTTTGCTAATTATGTCTACCTTCCATTATGTTGCAATTTTCTAGTGTCGAAATTTCAACAATTGTTTGATGTTTACCTTAGTAACTATGTTTAAAATTTTACTTTAAGATAAACTTTTATTTGGTAATTGTACATAAAAGATATTTATAAAAGATGACTTTAGTTTCTTAAGTAAATTAGAATTTTGCATTGACATCATGAAAACAGAAATACTGTAGATCAATTTACAATTTTAATTGTCCCAGGATAATGAGCAAATGCAAGCATGAATTTGAAAATTAATAAACAGAAGCCTCGTTTAAAATAGACTAGAGAGGCTAGAAGAGAGAACTCTACAGCATGTATCACTCAACCCACACGACTGACCCCACAGAAAGAGACAATACCTTGTATCCCCAACAGGAAGCTACACTACTTTATTACCTCAGCCTGCGAATGAAAAGTCTCTATGCTCGAACTTTCATTTTCTCCCTGTGGATCCTTCTTTTATGACAGCCCTTCCCAAGTCCCTAAAAGAGCGTTCCCATCCTTGGTTTCTCTGGCCTTACCCCTGGTTCACTGTTAGGTCGCACGTCCTAGATTGCAATTCTTTGCTGTTTTCAAATGAACAATTTTTTTTTTTTTTTTTGGAGAAATATCTGGCTGTCATTTATTTAAGGTCGATAAGCTCAAAGTGTAAAAAAAAAAATTTCTCATTAAACTTTGTTTCAGTGAGGGCTCAAAATTCTGTGACAGATTTTTGGTCACATTGTTTGCATTAAAAAGTACCAGTTTTAAAAATGAATAACTTAAACGCTACCACACGCACACACACAAATAAAATGGTCAACGAAACATTCTCCTTTCCTTCTGAAGGTTTTATGATGCATTGTGATCATTAACTGATCTTTTACTATTAAATTTAAATGGCCAGTTGAGACAAATAGTTCTGAGACTGTTCTTCCACCACTGGCTGAGACTGGGGTGGCAGGTATTGGGCTTAATAGTCATTTAGCCTTCTGAGCTCTCTGGGCTGACTTGGTGACCTCGCCTTCTTGTCCATTGCTTTGATGACACCTGCAGCAACTGTCTCATGTCACGGACAGCAAAATGGCCCAAAGGAGGACAGTCAGAGAAGCTCTCAACACACACACACAGGCTTCCCAGGAACCATAGCAACGATGGCGGCATCACCAGATTTCAGAAACCTCAGGCCATCTTCCAGCTTTTTCCCAGAATGATGATCAGTCTTCTCTTGCAGCTCAGCAATTTGCAAGATGTGAGCCGTGTGACCGTCTAGCACTCATTTGGCCTGGGTGGTTCCGGATAACTACCTGAGCCACAAAGCCAGCTGCTTCCATGGGCGGGTCGTTTTTATTGTCACCAGCCACAGTGCCACGACGAATGTCTTTGACACTGAAGCCCACATCATCCCCAGGAAGAGCTTCACTCGAAGCTTATGGTGCATTTCAGCACAGTTCAGTTGTGACATTGACTGTAGCAAAGGTGGCCACCGTGCTGGGTTTGAGAACACCATTCTCCACGCGGCCCACAGGGACAGTACCAATGCCACCTATTTTGTAGACACCCTGGAGTGGCAGCCACGAAGGCTTGTCAATTGGATGAGTTGGTGGCCGGATGCAGTCCAGAGCTTCAAGCAGCCTGGTTCCACTGGCACGGCCATCCTCACGGATGACTTTCCATCCCCTGAACCAAAGCATGCTAGCACTTGGCTCCAGCACACTGTCACCATTCCAACCAGAAACCGGCGCAGACGCTCCTGTGTCAGGGCTGCAGCCAGTGTTCTTAACTTAGCTGCTGACTTCCTTAACGACGTCCCGTGTCTGTCCTGGCTGTAGGGCAGCTCAGTGTTCACACCCAGTGTGTAAGACAGAAGGGCAGCTCATGGGACTGCCCGTTCTTGGAGACACCCGCTTCCAATTCACCAGCGCCAGCCGTGACAATCAAGACAGCGTGGTCGGCCTGAGATGTGCCTGTAATCATGTTTTTGATAAAGTCTCTGTGTCCTTCGACATCCATGATGGTCCTATAATACTTGCTGGTTTTGAATTTCCACCAGGAGATATTGGTGGTGAGACCACACTCATATCCAGCTTTCAATTTATCCCAGACCCAGCGTACGTACTGGAAGGAGCCCTTCCCCAGTCGGCCGCCTCCTTCCCACATCTTTCGATGGTTCCTTGGTCAGTCCCATCACATCTGCAGATCAGATGACCAGGCGTGGTAGACTTGCCGGGATCAACGTGCCCAGTGGCGACGATGTTGATAAAAGTCTTTTCCTTCCTCATTTTGGCTTAGATTTAGTGGTGCTTTTCACAACACCTGTGTTCTGTCGGCAAACCCGTTGTGGAAAAAAACAAAAAAAATCAAAGTGGAAATTATGGGTTTCTACCAAATGAAGAGTTTTGCATTAGGTCACATATTCAATGCTGAAAATAAAAGAGAAATAAAAACTTAATTTACATTCACGTCAGTTCTAAAATGGTTTGGATTAATTATAACAGAATTTACTGATAATCCTCGACTAAATAATTTCTGTGTCTAAGTATTTGTCTCCAGTTCTGTAATAATAAAAATTAAACTTAAACGTTAAGTTCTAGCTCTGATTCCTAGTTATTAAAGGGTAGAGATTGTTAGTAATGAAATAATGCTACATTTTAAGTGGGTAAGACAGCTATACAGAGTTATCATGTGATATCTAATTACAGTTGAATTTTGAGAATTGCTCACTTAGAAGTATTCTGATTAAATATGAGATCCAATTATTCTGAATCAGTAAACTGGACTTTGACATTAATAATTGCATTCTGATATCAAAATGTGAACGCTTTATATTTGTTACTCGTTTCAATATTTATAAATAGTAAATGTGATATGAGTCTTGACATAATATATTTTTTCTGTAAAACCCACATTCAATCTATCGCATGAAATTAATGCTGCTATTTGAATGTTTTTGATTTTTAGGTTTTTCTGGTACCTAATCTGCAAATTTATTTTTTTAAATAGGAGCAAAATGAATAAGAAATTTCTGTCAGATTTAGATTTGTACCCATTTGTATTACCTTTTATTAATATTATTACAATACAAAGTACCACTAAGATTCATCAGGTATCATTTTCTATTAATAATTGACACTTTTCTTAAATGGCCACTTTCTCCTTAAACCACAGGAAGATAGTATAGCCTGAAGCCGGCTCTCAACTCCCAACTTACCACCTACTAACTGCATGAAGTCTGGTCGTTACACAGAGCCCCTGTGCTTCAAACATCCTCACTTGGAAAATGGTGGATAATCATAGTACGGTCCTCATACAATATTATGAAGATTAAACAAGTGATAATTGTAAAATCCTTAGACCAGTTCCTGTGGTGCACAAACCTTGTACATATTTGTAAAATAAAAGTATTACTAGTCAGGTAGGAAAACCAAACTCCCTTTTGACAGTGCCCTTAGAGAGGCTATGCGAGAGAAAAAATGCAGTATAACAAAGAGTTTATTTTCATCAGAAAGATCGTAAGATAGAAGCTTTTTATAGAAACACCAGAGAGCTGATAGGCCTTAGAAAAGATGTTAGAATAAAAAACACAGAAGATTTAAACAGCATTTACCTCTTTCCATAATGTCAGGCTGATTCGGTTTTGCACGTTAAGTTTCTCTAACATGGAAGGCGCAGTTCATTCTGTTGCCAGTTCTGCAATACTAGTCCGTCACCTGGTCCTTCCAATTGCTCTTCATCAGACTCTCTTCCTTTGTCTCTTTTATCTTCCAAATCATGGGTAGTGCTAATAACGGCTACTAGAGCAAGGCTTGCCAGGGCTTCTCATTTGCAATCTCAGAATGTCCTGATACTAGATTCAGAATGTATCAGGGTTATTACATCCATAAATGTGGGTAATAAGAATTCCATCTGTTCTGGTCTCTATGCTCCCTACAGGGTAGCTGGGTTTACGTGATTGCCACGTTAAGCCAAGCCTAGAACTCAGTCTGCCCTCTCCCTAAAGATACGTTTTCACTGTGGGGTGTAGGAAGGGAAACGAGTATTTTCCTCTATAACTCCATCTGTAGCATTGAAGATTTTGGTCTCTATTGTTGAAATAATACCAGCAAGTGTTGGAAAAATAGACATTTTGGTTTGTCCTGGCAAAATCTCTCTTAAAATTTCACAATTGTCCTGCTAAAATTGGTTAAAAAAAAAAAAAGTTGTACTTTCTACTTAACCACACTTTTAGGATGTCTGCAGTGAGGGGAAGTCTCATATTAATAGCGAGAGAAAAGTTGCCGATCAGTAAATATGAACTGCCAGCTTTAGCAGGAGTGGAGTCAACTGAGGAACTTTAAAACTAGAAATTTCTTAACAAGTTATGGAGAATGCATTAAACCTTCTGGCTTTACTCGTTGCTGATTCTTTTTATCAATATTCTTGATCTCTGTCCCTGTAACATAATTTGCATGTAATATTTATAAAACAAAACAGTATACATTTTTCTATAATAGATAAGAACAATATTATGATTTTATAAAAAGGAAAATAGATTTTCATTATTTATATTTATAAACTTGATATATTATCACAAAAGAGATCCTTGTAGCAGAGACTAGCTATAGAATCTGGAACCCCAAAGTCATTGCCCTTTATTTTAATGAAAGAGCTCTGGAATTTTTAAAGATATCAAATAGAGGACAGTGATTCTTTTCACTTTTCTCATAGATCTGACTTTATATTTTGCCCAAATGAAAGCATTCCCTTTATTACAAATTTTCTGTGTATAATATCCTCAATATAAATGAAAAGCTTTTCTTTAATCCAAAGAGAATTTTCTATTTTGTTATCTGTATTATATTTGTAATTACATCGAAGTTACTATTTGTTTATAATTGGTCATAATACATGATGCAAACTAAGAGGAAATAACTAACTACGTTACACACCATTAATTTTTCATAGACAAAGTTGACTCTACAGATGTAATTTGCAAGTCAAATATATGCTTTTCCCCTCTTGGATCCTTTTTTATTTACAGGAAGTCGTAGTAGAATTAATAAATAAACAGTAGCTGAGATATTTCACTTTAATTAGTATGAGGTGACATTTGTAGAGGAATGTTTAACCAAGAGATGTAAGATGCTGTCAGACGGGGGATTAACACTGAAACAAAGATCTGAATAAATATGTGGTTTCTCAAACTAAATTCAGTAAACACACAGGAGATCACACTTTAGAAAAGACTCTAGCATTTAATATGAGATAGGATAGCCATGTTCTTTGAACTGTGATAAATTGCTCAACAAGTATCTTTGGGGACATGAGATGACAAGATATTCTTACCCCTGAAACTGTCATTATTGCCTGAGAAGCTCGACAGTTTTAGAAGTGCAACAAAACGACTGTTGGTTAGAATCATGACATTCTACAGGTTTTTTTTTTTTTTTTCAGTACTAATGCTAAATTAGCATCCGGTTATTCTTTTAAAGAAAGAACATACCCTACTGGAGAATGTAAAGGCATAGATCATCTCAAGGATGAGAAGTGATTAAGTAACCAAACCTTTATGCTTTTGGTCTAGGTTTCTATTTTTTATATAAAATTTCAAATTTATAGTGACTTGTTGCTTTGTACAATAGAAAAAGTGTTCTTATCTGTCCTTTCCCAATGTGCTTTCTATCCATGATGAAACAAAGATAAATCTGCCTCATTCTTACATTTTTAGCATCGCCTATCAGGGTGTATTCCTTCCTGGGACAGTTATTCTTGAAGCCATGTATTTCCTTAAAGATTTGCCAGGTGCTGTCTCAAATTCAAAGACAGATGAAGTGTGCTTTCTATCTCCAATGAATTCCTTATATATTTGGGACAGTAAGACAAGTGTACACTATTAAGTATGGAGTATTGTAAAGGTTGTGAAGAGTGTTTCAGGAGTTCACCAAAAGCAAATCAGAGAAAGGAGATTTATTCATCAATTTTGGGGTCACTCAGCGCTGTCCACATCTTCATGCAGGTAGCGTTCATCCACTGCATGCCATTTGATTTCAGGTGAAACACCACCCAAATTAACCAAAAAAAAAAAAAAAAAAGTAAAAAAATAATCATGTAGGTCCAATATAGAATTTAAGTAATTTAATAATCAGGCCAAAATGTTCCCTTTCAAAGCTCACAAAACCTGGAACAGCTGTGCGGTGTAGATGAAAATAATCTACTAGAACTTTTGATTGATTTACTTCGCTCTTGGCAAGGTCCCACCACTCCCGAGTTCTTATTAAAATTATAATCAGCAATTTTACAATTATATAGATTCAGTATCATATCTGATGGGATGTGTGTTAGCAGTAAAGCTTCACTATCAGGCAAGGCACTTGCCCAGACTATTTTGGGTTTGGGCAATGTAGAAAACTGAATTTTGGCAGTTTCGCGTGCAAAATTTAAACTTCCAAAGTGAATGGAAAAAAACAGCTAATATGTAAAACTTACATGTAGACAAAAGCTTATTAAAACTCTACATTAAAATGTACTTTTAGCATAAGCATCTTAATAATATACAATAGTTTGGGTTTATTCTTCAGCGACTTAAAGAAAGTACATGAATAAGGTTAAAAATATTTACCATCAAATTTTGTTAGTTCATATTTGATAGTTCCTTAAGTTTTTATTTTGGTTACTAATAGGAAAAATAGAATATTTGCAGAAATCATATTTTTATTTACATGTAATTTAGATTATGTTGTATTTATGGTTCGGTATCAAAAGTGAAGCCTTCATTAGACTTATTTTTTCTTATAATAAATTATATATTGGTTTCTCAATGCACATATTTTTAATATTTTACTTTTTAAGTTATTTTGTGTCCTGTGGGAAAAAAGCAGACAAAAATATCTTCTTTACAGATAGACATTTTTAACATCATGAAAGGAAAGGAAAATGGTAAAATTCACTTAATAAAGATCATGAAAGTTTCTGTCAAAATATTCCAGGATCAAGGAGATAGCAGCTGTTTTAGAAGTGCAGTTCCGAAGATTCCATATATTCAAGGAATAATAGTTTCCCTTAATCTCTCATAAAAGAGCTCTTACAGTCTCAAGCCTAAATAAAACACAAAAATAAAACTAAGAACAGAAGACCATCTAGTTACCTAAAACTTTGTGAGTTAGTGTTCTCTTGGAAACTTTCTCAGTTGCCTTAGAAGTCATTAAACCAGAAACCGAAGGAACCGCATGCTTATTTTATAGATTTATATTCTGTTGCATTTATTTATTCTCCGACTTAAATAATTTCTAAACCAGTACCTTTTTAATGACAGATGCACATTTATTCTACAGCTTTAAACAAATAGCTCCGCCTTTTTTTTACTGAGTTTCCTCATCACACTGGCTGGTCTGGCTTTTCGTCAGTGTTTTCTCTTTTTTGAAACACACATTTACCTGGAGCACCAACAAACAATAGATTCGAGGGATGACTACTTTGAACCAATTTTGGCTTTAGAGTACTTATTTGATGTCATTTCATGTCTTCTTACTATATTTATATCTTTATACCACCCAGGAACTATCCTGTCATATGATTACAGGAATCTATTTCATGCTCTATACAGCTGTTTTGTGCACAGGTGTGTGTGTGTGTGTGTGTGTGTGTGTGTGTGTGTGTGTGTGTGAGGTAGAGAAAAAGAGAATCACACTTGCCTAGACGATAAGAACATTTGTTGGCTCCATACCAGGAAGTTTGCTAGTAAGGTAGACGCCAGGAAATGTCTGAGACATGAGAGTCTGTCTGCCTGGGGATTCTGGAGGAAGAATACTTGCTCTTAAGAAAAACGAGATTTCTCCTGATGTTGCCACGTCACTCAGATGAAGCGCCTGGGTTGATGGCAGCCTTCTCGAGGTGACTAGAGTTGAAACAATGGGAATGAGAGTGGAAGTAGCGACAGAACTCGACTCCTGTGATGTCGCTTTGCCCATTCCTGAGCCCGTCCCTTCCACGAGGACTGCAGTGACCTCACAGGTGGCTTAGCCTATTCACAGTGCATTCCACAAGCTGCCGAAGGAGTCGCCCTTCCCCTGTGAGTGACTAGTCTTGGTCCTTGCCTTGACTCAACTGCCAAACAGTTATGACTTTTTGGACTAATGTCTTAACCTTGTTTCCCAAATCATGAAAAGAAAGATGACATTAGATTCTCAAATGTCTCCTTCTGTTCTTAGCAATTCTGTGACCCTATTCTTTAATTATTCATTTGACCATGAGGTGTTTATTTAATGCCCAGGTTGTCATTAATCTCTTAAATGTGATCAGTCCTCTTCCTCACTTTGAACTGAAGAATGAAAACCAGCCACAGGCTCCCACTAATCCCTGAAACCGACCTGCGTGCACTAAACTTTTGGTCACCTGCCCTTAACGTCACCCCCCGATGTTGCCTTTCCGGCTCTGCTGCTGTCTCTTGGACAAAATGTCTTAACATCGAGGACCATTTTAAAAAATCTAGTTCACATTCTCAGCAATGGGATATATCTAATTAACTTTAAAAGGTCACTCAATATTAAAGTATATTTAAAGGATTTTAAAAAGTCACTCAGTATTATTCATTTTTTTGTTATGTTAAAAATTTAATGATGCCTGAAGCTATAGCATCTTGTAGTTAATTTAAAGATGATTCATTATTTTCCTAAAACGTTGACCCATGTATGCTCATCCACATATCTTTCCTAAGATAGAATGACCCATTTTTTTTATTACAGGAAATCTTCCCGTCATAAGAAATTGCCCACACTTCTTCCTGAAGTGGTTAATTGGTCCATAAAAGAATTGAGCTCTTTCTAAATAAAATGTGGAACATACTTTGGGGTCACATTCATTGCTAAGCATTACTTTGCTTTATCTTTCAGTCTAAGGGTGGGATTAAATCGATAGCCAGATGTCAAGGTCCGCCTTAGAAAGCGAGCGCACGTGAGCGCATCTATGCAGCAAGAGGGACGAAAGCGGGAAGAGCGGGGCTGGGTCTGGCTTCTTGTTGAAATCCGCCTTTACTTGCACCTGACTGTAGTTATGTCTTTTTCCATTTGCCGTTCAGAACTTCGGTGGCCTCTTCCCACACTTGGCAGCCGTTTCCCAGGCCGAGGTCTTGCTGGGATGGTGTGAGGGAAGGCCGGCAGCATACGATGAGGTGGGGTTCGGTTCTAGACGGTGATCGGCGGGCGAGCTTCAGCGTTCCTTCTTCGAGAGTGTAGGCAGAATTGACCGGGTTTGCAACGGACTTTGATGCCACGAGATTCCAGCATCTCTCCACGTCATATTTCCTTCCTCCTTCACTTACTTCTCTGAGTGAGGTATGGAGAGATCGGCTGCGTTATGGGACGTTTCTTTGTGGAGATGGAAACTGGGTCCATGGAACTGAGCCTTGACTGTGAGAAAGCAAGAGACTGGGAGCCGAAGGCACGGCAGTGAGATCTGCATTAGAAAGCTCTGGAGAATTTGCAGCCCTTTCCGAAGGAACCGATGAGAAATGAGAGCTTGGGCCATCTCTTTAGAGAGTCAATAGATGGAAATAGATAAACAGACAAAATTTCTGCTAGTAAATTTGCACTTGGGCTTCCCTTCCTGGAGTGTGCGCAGAGATCAGACTGAAATTTGTACTCGTTATTCTGTGTATAATGATTCTACTGTCTTTCATTCTGTCATTCTTCATGTAAAGAATTCCACTGACCTCAGGAGATCGATAATGTACTATTTACTTGAATCGCATATTCGATTTGAGCCTGAATACCTGCAATTCATTAAATAAGTTAAAAAATTGACCTGGAAATTTGAAGTTCAGCGCGTTAATGAGTTTTACCATTTATGTAAAGCATAAGGTGTAGCTTTATGAGCCACAGCTTGTGTTAGGAATCTTTTGTTTTCAAAAATTTCATTTCTAGCAGCATTTTAATTTCAGAAATTCTTTACTACCATGAAAATGCTTAGTAATTCTCATGAAGTTTCCATGAGTTATCTGTCTGCCATCATTAAACTATCTCGCCATACTCTTAAGTGACTATAGCGTAATAATGGATTAATTTATAGATATGCTTAAATTTATTGATACATACCACTTCTTTCA
>NW_011888900.1:1576705-1579099 GCF_000151845.1 Pteropus vampyrus
GTTATTCTGTGTATAATGATTCTACTGTCTTTCATTCTGTCATTCTTCATGTAAAGAATTCCACTGACCTCAGGAGATCGATAATGTACTATTTACTTGAATCACATATTTGATTTGAGCCTGAATACCTGCAATTCATTAAATAAGTTAAAAAATTGACCTGGAAATTTGAAGTTCAGCGCGTTAATGAGTTTTACCATTTATGTAAAGCATAAGGTGTAGCTTTATGAGCCACAGCTTGTGTTAGGAATCTTTTGTTTTCAAAAATTTCATTTCTAGCAGCATTTTAATTTCAGAAATTCTTTACTACCACGAAAATGCTTAGTAATTCTCATGAAGTTTCCATGAGTTATCTGTCTGCCATCATTAAACTATCTCGCCATACTCTTAAGTGACTATAGCGTAATAATGGATTAATTTATAGATATGCTTAAATTTATTGATACATACCACTTCTTTCATAATATCAAACTAGCATGGCTGGCAAAGTTCACAGAGTGAACACTTTTCATATGTGATGAAATAAGACAGGAAATCAATCGTCTCTATTTTAAAAAATTTCAGATAAAACAGATGTGAAAAGATCTTCAGCTGTTTTTTTTGGTATTTTAACCACACTTGTACAATTTTAGTCAGACTTAGACCATGCTAATTATTGTTAACGAGGTAAGTAAAGACTTTCAAAAAATATCTTAGATGTTTATGTTTTAAATAGATTTTAAAATATATCTCAGATTTTTAAAAATATATATACATGACAAGGACAGATATAGATGTCTCTGAAATAATTTATTATGTTCAGCATCTAACTGTGGAATTTGCTGCCTTATTTGGTTTATGTACATATTTGTGATATATTTTTATGTGTTCAGATTATGCTACTGTAATACCAAATGATTTTTTATTTTAATTTTTTTCTCTTCCTTTAGCCTTATTTTTATTTTTATTCCTTTTTTAAATGTAAAGTTGATTTTTTTTTTTATGGTGACATTGGTTAACAAAATCCAGTAGTTTCAAGTGTACAGTTCAACAGTAAGTCATATATATTTTGCATTGTATGTTCACCACCCGTAGATTTCTCTCTGTCACCACCATATTTTTAATTTGCACTTTTTTTTTCACAATAGCAAGGATCGAGCCACTAAAATCTCCACAGTAACACGTAGCTGATTTGTAATTACTAATTATCATGAACTTTTTATATTGTTGGACAGAGTTACCTCGAAAAAAGAAAGTTTTTCCTTTATAACAACTGAAGCAGCTGAGGGGAAAGCACGATTCTGACTTAACGTTTCATCAACAGAATTATGTTATCAGTCACCTTTGCTAACTCAGGCAAATGATGGATGAGAAGTTTGTAAAGTTCATATTCCTTAATCAGCAAAGTGCTTTCAGTTATCTGCCCGAGGGTCAAAATTACGGACATTATAATTCCTCTCACTGAAAAACAAAACAGAAAACATGATAAAACTATGTAGTGAGGTGAGAATTATTTTATGGCTGCCTTCCATGAATTTGTTCCATTAAACATGTATTAAAATGGAATGAAAATTAGATGTCGATGTTCATTTCTGTGCTTAAAATCTTTAGTGATCTGTATGGGGTGTTTTCCATATGAAGGCACTAGTAACTCTTGTATTTCTCTTCTTCGAATCAGACTTTAGTGTATCGAAGGCGGCACGATTTAAGATTTGTGGTGACATTTATAGTGGGTTGTATTTTAAAGGAAATGCGTTATTTTTTATACTTAAAGTGCTTGGATGGTTGCTTTACTCATGTAATGTTATAATAACACTGATCTTTCAATAAATAATCAATTACTGATCATATGATACATTTGTGAAAAGAAAATTTTAAAATGAGTTCTAAGTTTGAAATAACTTTCTGGTGAAGTAACAGTTCTTAAAAACTCTGCAATTAGAGATTATTCCACAGAATCGGGTCGTAGAATATAGTGGCAGAGATGATATAGTATGCATCTGTGTGTGTGTGTGTGTGTGTGTGTGTGTGTGTGTGCGCGCGCGCGCGCACGCATGCACGCATGTATTTCTAAATATGTCGATTCAGCAACACAGGTTCCATATTCTCCTGTTACATGGGGTTATGGACAATACCATATAAAAATATGTTCAGGAATCTGTTACTACTAAATGAGAAAATCCAAAGGCAGTTCGCCTCTCTTAAATGTTTGTCTTCTTCATGTAAAATGAGAATATGTTCTCTTAATACCTCCTGGATTGACAAATTCTAGGAAAAAACTTACGTGACTATTATTTTCACAGATTTGCCATAGTTTCTGGCAGAATATAGGTCTTCTGAGTTATAAACATCCCTATATCTTTTTACTAGGAAGAAAGAATTCTCATAATTTTCTAGGAGTATTTTTTAGACTTC
>NW_011888900.1:1580355-1582232 GCF_000151845.1 Pteropus vampyrus
GATATATAAAGAGAGGTAGGGAATAACTCTATAACAAGGTCGAGCTGCATATCAATTCCGAGTTGTACGAGCCCGAATGAGCAAGTTGCATTCAGCGTTGGTGGGGTCCGTGAGACTGAAGCCCCAGCAGGTCAGTGAGACAGATGCTGACTCATCCCCCTCCTCTCACCAACATCACTCAAGCAATGCCGTGGACTAAATGCTACCGTCCGCCCAAATGCACATGTCGAAGCCAGTCTCCAGTATGGTATTTGGAGAAGGGCCTTTGAGAGGTAGTTTAATGGTGATGGTGGAGCCTCGTGATGGAATTAGTGCCCTTAGCAGGAGAAATGAAATGGGTGAGCTTGTTCCCTCTCTGCTCTCTGCCTTAGGAGGGTACGGCAGGGGGAGGGCCACCTGTAAACCTGCAAACAGGCTTTCATCAGACACAGGGCTGCCGGGACCTTGATCTCAGACTTCCACTTTCCAGAATTGTGAGAGATTAAGTGTTTGTTGCTTAAACCAGCCAGTTGATAGTATTTGTTATAGCAGCCTGAACTAAGACAAGTCACTCTTCCTTTGTTGAGTCATTGCATTTTTAAAATTTATTTATTTTACTTTACTAAGCGTTATATACATTTAACATATATTTAAATTTACTACTTTTTTATTTGCCTTATAGTATATGTTTGCTGCAGCATAGAAGAAAAGCATATTTGTTACCACTGTTCTATATATTAAGTACTCAAATATGCCCACTAACAAACTTTTTAAGTGTTAAATAATTAACTGGCATTTTAAATGATTTACATTTTGAGAAACATTTGATGGCATATTATATAGGAGTTCAAGTGTTTTGATGATATTTGAGGATTTCCGTTAGGATTTAAGGTAAGCTGAGAATGTGTTGTTCCTTTTCTTATTTAAAGTGTTGGAATATAGGTTGGTGCCATCCAAAAATTCGAAATAAGTTTTGCGAATGTGTTTGAAGAGTTTCTATACTGTTACTACTACTACTACTATTACTACTACGAGTACTAGTACTACTTTTACTATTCCTCTGCTACTTCTTTTACTCCTGTTTCTTTTCTTACAACTTCGATTACTGGGGAAACTACTAGAAACAGGTAAAGTGGTAACCTCTGGAGACGATTAGAAATGCACAGTGATTGGTACGTGTGTGTGTGTGTGTGTGTGTGTGTGTGTGTGTGTGTGTGTGTTAGATATATTTGCATATCTAATTTAAGAGATACATTTTATTTTTCTTTCCTAACTGGATGCACAACTTATTTTTTTTTATTATACTATTTTTCAAGCGTGTTAAGGCATTTACTTAAGCAAATGTAAAATCGCATGGCTTATCGTCCCCTCAGATATGCCTTCTCCTTTCCTAGGATAGTGACATATTAACATAGGGAAAGAATAGAAAAGTTTATCAATTTTAGTTTTCTAAAAACTTTCATAAAAAATAGCGGGTCATAATGGAATACTTCTAGTTACCGAAAAGTAGATCTTCGTGTCTATTTATCTACTTTCCCCTCCTTCTTTAGCAATGTCTTTTTAACTTTATTGAAAAGTGTGTATCCTTGCGTGAGCAAGAGAGAAATACTAAGTTATCCTGCGGTAGAAGGTAGGATTTGCATGTAGTGTTCACTTTCGGGTTGGCGTGTAGGCCTTCACCGTTGGATGCTGGTCAAGCTGAAGGAAAGACAGCAGACTGTGGAGTGTCTGTTATACCTTATTCTTAGCCCAGCAACACAGAGAAGATAAGGAAAAGAGGCAACACTCGGGTGGTCAGGTGTTTTAGATGGGCGGGGTTAACCCTCTCTGCTTCTTTATTTGCTCCAGCGAGTGAGTGGCCGGCAGCTGGTCATTCTTTTTTAAAGTAGAAATTGAAA
>NW_011888900.1:1582282-1594763 GCF_000151845.1 Pteropus vampyrus
AAAAGAAAAAAAAGAAAAAGACTGTATATTTAATCTATATAGACTATGCAGTTGTTTTTATGTAAGAAAAAGATACGTTTCTTCATCCACTTCTTAAAATAAATGTATAAATGTGTGAATAAATATAATATGCTTTACCGAGATGAATGGTTTAGAAGAAGCACAAAGGCAGTTTTGAAAGAACTTTTTTTTTTTTGAATAAAATAGACCTGGAGGCTGTGCAGAAACATTCCCTGTTGAGACGTATAGCGTTAGTCATACCCTCTAAATTATCTACAAACTCTCAAATGATACCAACGCGGCTATATTTTTACCTTGAAAATGCAAGTCTCTTTGTAATGGATCCTCCCTGTCTAACCCCTGCCTGTCAAGAATTGTGTTTGTTTTCTGAAAGAGCGAGCGTGCCTGAAAAGAACAGATTATTGCTTTGCCTCGTGAAAATCAATTAGGGACTTTGTCTAAAGCTTCATCCAACAGCTGAGTTGATCCGCCCTGAAGAGCGGATGCTACCACGTTGTTCTCTGCATGATCTGCGCACACCTTGCCTGCCGCCTGGGCACAGACCGTAACAGAATGTGGGGCTGTCGGGGGTCCCCGCGGTTCCGCAGCGCAGGCCTGACAAAGGGCCACACGAGGTCCCCTCTGCAAGGCGTGGCCACGCGCCCCCGAGAGGCGAGGTTTCCCGGGAGCCCAGGGACAGTTAGGGACCTGCGCCGTGTCCCGGGGTGCAGCAGGATGCTCCTGAGCCGCCCTCTGGAGCCCGGAGAGTTACACGGGCCGGCGCCTGGCGCTACCATGAAATTCTGGACTTTTCTGAGGTCGCAAATGCTGGCTTCTCTGCGTGGAGTCCTTTTAAAACCCCTCCTCACGTGGCACTTTTCAGAACTTGACAGTACCACTTCTTCGAGATTGACATAATTTGTCTTTTATTTGATAAATTTTACTTCTTATAAAATTTAATATTGTCCAAAAGGCATAGAGTATAAGGTCTTACAAAAGGGATCGCTTCCACTCACTGTGCTTTGGTCGCCTCATCCAACATACTTTGTCCTCCATCACTGGGTGTCAGCGTCTTCCAAGTCTTGTGCAGTCCTGTTTGCCCGATCTGCCCTTTTTCTGGTGCGGGGTGCTCGATCTACGATGATGCTAACAATAGCGGTCTTTCGACCTCGTAGAGCTCGGAGGGTTCTTTGAGAGGTAGAGCTGTTATCAGACTTTTCCTACATAATGTGACGTTAGAGTCAGAGACCACTTGAGCGAATGCTTTACTCTTTTCCTGATTTAGAAATTTAGCTAAAAGTGGTTGGTACGGAGGTGCAAATATATATTTACATATGCTAAATACATATGCATATTTTTAATATATATTTTTAAATAGTAGATTCTGATGCCCTAAATATCAGGACGACTCTTCTAATTCTGGTTAAGAATTTGTCTCTTTATATGTAAATAACCCTGTACCAGAACTCCATTCTCTCTGATTCTGTGTGTGTGTGTGTGTGTGTGTGTGTGTGTGTGTGTGTGTGTGTATAATATATTAAAAAATGGTTTTATTCTGAAAGAAAACCAAAGTTGTAAAGAAAATATCTTAGTTAAATTGGTTTATTTCTCGGCATCATTAAAAACAATTTATTTAACCAAATTAAAACTTTTTCATTTGTAAAATATAATCAATGTTTTGATATATAGCCTACTTGTCATGTTTGACCTGAGGACTAAAAGCGTAACTTTTCTATTTTATTTTTTGTAGTGTTATTTTTAATATCTTCTTATAGCCTAGTTGTGAGACGGGGGAGTCATAGCCAGGCACTCAGAATAAATTTATGAACCAGACGGACGTGTCCCTGCCTACACGGAGCTTAAAATCTAGTGGAATCCATAAGGGAGTAAATGGATGTATCAAGCATAAATTGCTCTGTGATTCTAGAGGAGTGAGATATTTTATTTTAGAATACAAAAAAATCAGACCCCAGTTATTTGAGAGTCCTCTCTCACTCTCTCTGTCTCTGTCTGTCTGTCTGTCTGTCTGTCTCTCTCTCTCTCTCTCTGAGGCCATTCATTACAATGTTAATTTAAGAGAGCCCTATTCCTTAGTCCGTGGTGCTCCTTACAGTTCTCTCTGTTAGAGATGCTGAGAACAGTCCCTCACCTTCTGCAGTACTAATGACACCGGGGAGATGCCTTCTCTGCCGGCCAGTCATTTTTCCGTTGCTGCTCCCCAGCTCTGGCATGAGAGTGGGATTCCCCTCCCTCTGTCACCGTGAAATCCGTGTGTCCCCCTCGTCTCACTATCTCTTTTTCCATCTTTCACCTCAAAGTCCAGTGGTTTTAACTCTTTCTTCCATTGAGGTGACTCCACTGCATCTCTCAGGTGGACCGTCAGTTCCCCTCCCCCCCCCAAGCGCCACCCCCTGCCACAAATGCTGTGCTGGGGATGGTGCTTCACGAGGTGTTTTCTACTGGAACCAGGAGAAAACTCGTGTGCTGCTCCCTGCAGCAGGAAGCAACTCAAAAATACAAAGGGGAAAATTATATTTTCAATGCTTTTGCTATTGATTTGGCTCCTGTAAAGTCACGAAGCATAGATCATTTCTGTGTTACATTCATGAGCAATTAAATTAGTTCAAGATGTCATGGAGGTCATAGAAATCTAGGTATAACTAGGGGCTTCAGGGAATTTAGCTTTTTTGGAAATGGCATCTGATTTGAGATTTCAGAGATGAGCAGTTGTTATCAAGGCAGATTGAGAAATGAGTAGTGGACACATTTAATGGCCTGATTTGCAGTCAGAGGTCAAAAAAAGGTGAAACAAATATAAATCTGGCTTTGTCTACTTCATAGGTTGTTATAAGACTTAAAATGCTTAAAATCTAAAGAGCGATGAGGGGGTTGAGCATTATTTATGCAGTAGGGTTGCATCTTGCTTATTTGGCATGAGGAAAGCCCTTTCCAGTAGCCAGGAGGGGCGTCACTACAGCTGGAACTTGCAGACTCCTGTGGCCAACCAGAGTGGACACGTAGGGTCCCAGGAGCCCTTTCCCGGTGACGATGCGAGATGTTGTGTTTTCCCCACTGTCCTGTTTGACCGCAAAGTAGGGGAGTTCTCACTAAAAAAATGTTGTTGACTGTCATTTCCCAGTCCTTGGCCTGGAGAAATTAATCTGTCCCCGGGCTGGGTTTGCCAGTTCCCAGTTCCCTGTCTGGGGGTCCTTAGCCAGTCTGCCTTTTCTCTACCTTTCAGAGTTTTTTATGTCAAGTCCAGGGTTTTTAGCTGTATCTGGTGGGAGGAATAGGGGGAAAAAAAAAAATGTATGTACTCCATCTTGTCTGGGCCAAAATATCCCTCTAAAATTTTACATCTGTATTAATTAAAAAGCATTTTATTTATTTATTGCTATTTTGTGATAACTGTCTCAACTGCACTAAATTGCAGTCAGCTCTTCACTGGGTTTCCCATGGGTGTCCAGGTGAGACTCATCTATTTCTGGGGTGTTGTACTGTATTTTTTCTCAAACCTGTGTTACGTTCTTTCCCACAGCTGGGGCAGTTAAATGGTTTGTTATGAGACTAGCAACTTATCTTCTCCTGACATTTTCACTGTCAATCAGGAGCTCTGGGGAAAAACCTCATGAGTGAAATTTATTTGATTTTCTTTATCACGCAGTAATACTGGAGATAAAAAACCTAATCTGAGCAGTGGTATGAAATCACCGCTTTAAACTTTTAATGTGTATTTCTTCCAGGCAGCATTTTCATGGATTATTCTCTAAGGTTTACTGTTACAGAGAAATGTCTGCGTGAATAAATAAGAGAAAAACTTCTAATAGATAGATATATTGGTAAATGCCAAATGAAACCACGCTAGCCATGTTTCCTTTCTGATTTTAAGATTGTACCGATGGGTTTTATTGGTTTTAAAATTCATCTTTATGACTGTAGAGGTTAGTTCAGTTTTGTGCTTTCTTTTCCTGCAAAAGAAATAAAATCATGTGTCTCTATATTAAATTTTGTACAGTTCTCTGGTAAATTTCTTTCTTAATTCAACAGAGAAAGGGCTTATCGGTTTATCATTTATACTGTCTCGATTTTTGTCATTTCATCTGTTTTGAGATGTTTCCATGTGTAATTCACTGTGGGTAATTTGAAATACAGATTCCATGAGTAGAGAAACTGCTTTTCTTTTCCAAAGATGTCATTTAAACTAAAAAAGACTCTTCTTTTTATTTTAATTCAATTGCTTTTTCACATCATCTACATCATGTTGGAACAAAGAACCGTAAATGACAGGAAAACCACTTATTACCATGATGTAGAAGAATAAAAGCACCGAATGTGCTTTTCCTGCCTAACTTGTTTACTCCCTTACTGGGATTTAAAAAAAAAAAAAAAAATCCTCCCTATAGAGTAAAAGTCACATTTTTTATGTTCGGTTGATAAGAAGGCTTTAATGATCCTTTGGCTTCTAATAAAATTTTCTAAATATCATTTCGTGACATTCATCTTAAACAATGTAACTTGATGTTGACTCTAACATTTAAATACTAATCTGGATCATCTATAGAGGTAAATAATATGCTTTATGTAGTTATGTAACGTTAGGAAACATAAGGTCTTTCCTTGCATTACTCAGACCACACAATTCTGTCACAAATCCAAGAGGCTGAACTTGAGCTTAATGCTCATTGCCTGAAAGCAGGGGCTCTCAACCGGGAGGTGAAGATATCCCCCCCACACCCACGCTCCAGGAACATTTGGCAATGAGCGTTAAGTAAATGTTCAGACACATCGTTGATTGTCATGACAAGGGGTTGCTATGGCGTCTGGTGGGTAGAGACCAGGGATGCTGCTAAATAGCCTAGAATACACCAGACACATCCCACGACCAGGAATAATCTTGTCCAAAATGTCAACAGTGCTGCTATTGAAAACCTGAGGCCTCAAAGGAATAATTCCGGTGTCTGGTAGTTTGTGGATCGTTGGAACCTGAAGGAATAAATAACTGATGCACACCAAGCATTTTATTTTCTGTGTTAATTGTTAGTACATACATAATATAAGACATTTCACCTTACAGAGGTTTTTAAACATTCTAGTAGCAATTATTTCTCCTCTAATTGCTTGTTTTGTTTCTCCAGGCTTTCAAACCATTACACCTTATAAAAGAAAATTCTCCTATGGGATGCTTAATGAAATAGAAATGGAGATAATCCTCCATTTGTGGCTCTGCAAATCATTCTGTATCCCTAATGTCTGGGTGGCAGATGAAGGTAAGATTTGGGTCACATTTATTTTAATCTGCGTTGTGCTGGATGCAAGCACTTACCTGTTCACATGGGCGTGCGACTGTCTGTAATTTTCCCCAGGACCCCATGCCCCTCGGCAGACCGCACAGTGTGTGCTGCGTGCGCACACACATGGGCAGTGTTACCGGAGCGAAGGGGCAGCTGCCTGCGCGCGTCGAAGTGCGACGAGATACAATACGGGTTTCGCAGCAATGGAAGTAAAGGTTTATTTTAGAGTGTTGCAAGTCTCAGAGTCACAGGTGGCCTCCGCTCAGACCTGGCATCTCGAGGGGATAGTGTATACCGGAAAAAAACCTTTGGTCATGGAAACCAAGGGAGGGGGTTGGGCTCTGCTGATTGGATGGGGCTGCGGTGATTGGTCGCCCTGTCTGGTTTGGGAATCAGCATAGCATCATCCCCTCAGGTCCCACAGCCCTGGGGGCCTTCTGCCTCCATAGGCCTGGTGCTTTATGTTAAAAATATTTGTTTGACACTGGCCAGACCTTGTGTCCTAAGGCTTAGTGATTAAGGGAGTCAGCATTCGAAGTTGGAAGTCGAAGGGCGGAAGAAGCAAGCGAGTCACAATGCCATTACCTAGGAAAAAGCTGTCTTAAAGAAAGGAAGTCTCAGCAGTCACAGCAGCTTGCCTGGAGGCCACCCTGTCTCTGCAGGCCCCTCCCACTGTGAGGGGCAGCAGCAGGAGAACAGCCTAGTTCCCCCCACCTCCTGCCTCTACCAGGGGGCATAGTCTTGCCAATTTGCCCCCCGCAAAATGCTCTCAACTTTCCTGTTGCTGTGATTATTTCTTGCAAAGGTACGATTACCACAATTCTTCTCCTCGTGTTACTGCTGGAGTATCGTGAAATCTGACGTCGCCCCAGTGCGGGTGCGGGTGGGGGCAGGGGTTGTCCTCGGTTCTTCCCCGCTGATGCAGCAAAGAATTACAGGTCAGTGAGATTTAGAGACAAGGTTTATTGAAGGTACTGTTTAGAAAGAGACGGCCACGAGAAGGAAGGCTGCAGCCCTGTGGAATTTGGGAAGTGAAAAGATCAAAGATAGAAGACAGATTCTGCTCCGAGAGAGGAGCGGGTCTTCAGCAGGGAGAGCTGTAACAGAGCAGAAGTGGGAACGTCTGTTGATATTTGGGTGGCAATCGGAGGTCCTAGATGATCTATGTGTGATGTCACCTTGACTGACAGTTGGCTGCTATATAACACTTTGCCTACTACACATGTTCTTACCTAGAATTCGGTCTCTTATAATTAGATTCATGAATTTCCTGGCATAGGTATGAATATTATAATGATGGTATAATGAGGCTGACGTTATGGCCAGTACTTGCCGTGCATGTGTTTGTAGCTGGTTTAGCCAGCAGCTTTTATGGCCTTTGTGCTCCAGGATTTGGGGTAATTTGTAACCCTAAAGGGGAGATGTTTCTGAGAAGTCTTTAAGGAGGGTCATCCAGGGAGATTTCTATGGTTACAGAGCTGGGTCTGGGCTCTTCTCACTCATGCCTGCCTATCTGACACTGGACAGTAGCTCTGAGGAGGTTCCCGTAACAGAGTTGTTTTTGCCTTGTGATGTGGCCACTAAATGTTACTGTTCTGAAGTCCATGTTCTAAACACTTCAAAAGGCCAAAGCTCAATACGTCAGAGTTCGGGGTAAGGAAAGGTTTATTGATTGAGAAGTTTGATAAGGTGGCAGCTGAGGAGCCAGTGGGAGCCCTAGTAGTTTCTCAAATCCGTCTTAAAAAAACGTCCAGAGTTCAGACTTCTTTTCTGGGGAGGGAGAATGGGAGAGGCTGTTTTAATGAAAACGCAAGGCCTAGGTGAATTCCTCTAAGGATTAGTGTGGCTCCAGTGGGAACTGTTAGCCTGAAGGCCTTGGAAACCACCAGACTTGAGCAAGTTGGAGTCCCGTGGAGTGGTCCACTCTATTAAGTAAGGAAAAGCTCCTCTTCATTTCACAGACATTCCTATCCCCCCTACCCCCCTAGGGAAAATGGATGCACCAGAGTGTAGTCAGCATACCCAAAGGCTAAGAGTATCGAAGGGCCACTCCCCTCCAACCCTCAGGTCCTGTTGCTGAGCCTAGTTTTCCTGGCAAGACTCCTTCTTTCTTTGGGTGAATTCTATCTCAGGGACCCTGGCATTTTGTCCTGTGGCTCCACCCAGCCATCCATCAGACTCTTCCCTGTACAATTAAATATAAGCGTGGAAAAGGCTCCACCTCTCCCCACCCCGCAGCAGGCTCCTAGCAGAGGAAAGTGCCATTCAGGGTTCACTGTCTTATAACGCATCGTGACAGTTGGATCCAGCCTTATTCTAACTCAGTCAAGACCCCAATACACTTTCAATCAACAAAATAAATAAAAATGAAAACAATCATTATAACAAAACACTTTTTATATGACTGCAAATTGACAGTAACAGGGCAGCATTCAACAGAGTAATGAGTGAATTTGATAGTTCATTTTAAGAGACTGGATCTGGGGATGCCCAGCTATCTATTTAAACATTATTCTGGGTGTGTCTTGGAGGGCATTTCCCCAATAAGATTAGTATTTGCATCCAAGGTCTCAGCAAACTAAGCTGCCTTCGGACTCCTGCGGGCACCATACAATCCTTGAGGGCCTGAATTGAATAAAAGGCAGAGGAGGAAGGAATTCACATCCTTTTTTCTGCCTCCTTGCTCAAGCTGTGACATTTCATTTCATCTCATCTCCTCCTCTGGACTGGGGATTTCCGTCATCAGCTCCCCTGGTTCCTAGGCCTTCCAACTCTGAACACACCGCTGACTTTCCTGGGTCTCCAGCTTGCAGATAAGACTGTGGGACTTCTCAGCCTCTGTAATCAGGATCCATTTCTTCATAATAAATCTCCTTTATATACTGTTTTATATCCTATTGGTTTTGTTTCTCTGGAGAACCCTGGCTAATACAGTGAGCGAGAGTTCAAAGGCTTTTCTGAGTACTCAACCAGAATACTGTTAGGATTTGGCATGGTCTGATGACTCAGGAGAGAGACACAATGACTTCAAAAATATTGATGAAGTTATTATTTTTAGGTCTATTTATTATCTGTCATCCATCTATGTATCATCTATCATCTATCATCCATCTATCTATCATCTATCTATCATCTATCATCATCATCTATCTATACATTTATTTTCTATATGTATGAATAGTATATTTAAAGACATCAGGCCTATCCAGATTCAACTGACAAGTTTTTGAGGAAAATTCCTTATCTCTCTATCTAATTCCTCAGGGAGCCCTGGGCTTTGTAAACTGAATCAAGTGAACAGACAGACATTCCTTAGAGCTCATGATAAAGAAAATGCAAACAAAGGCTTTGAGTTCTTGATATACTCTGGCCAAACCTTGTGGATAACAATTATTACAAGTCCTCAGACTGGTTATCATTACACAGTTGCAATGCTATACAAATGTGTGATATTTAATAATCACCAGAAAAACCCCAGGAAAATATAGCCCTAGAGGTCTATTGAGAAATAGATCTGGATGTGGTTTAATTGACAAAGTTGGGGCTTTAAAAGGCTTAGTACTGTGTGGTAGGCTGAATAACAGACACCCCCACCCCGCAAAGAACCCCGTGTCCTAATCCCTGGACCTATGAATGTTACCATACATGGCAAAAGAGACATCGCAGATATGATTTCGTTAAGGTCTTGAGATTGTCTGGTAGGCCAAAGGCGATCACTGGAGTCTAAGAGGGAAGCAGGAGTCCTAGGAGACAGCATGAGAGAAGACAGTAACCGTTCCCATACATATGCCCTTCTCTCCTCTTGACCCTTAGAAAGGAGCTGTGTGACCAAATCCTCATAAATTTGAATTCCAAGTCAGCCAGATCTTAGATGGCTAATGTAACATCATTGAGCCTTGGTTTTCTTAGCCATAAAAAAATGTCTCGATGGCTCTCTCTCTCCTGGTGATGCTTTAAGGATTCAATGAAAAGTAGGTAAAACCTCTGTCAAAAGTTTTCTTTTAAATATTTAGTAACTATTCTAAATGCCAAGGCATTGAGATAACTACTGTGCTTAGTATGACAGACTGTAAACCTAGTTAACTGCCTACATTACAGAATCATGGAGGGCCAGAAGCTTTACCTTTTTAAAGCTACATGCTTTACAGTCCCACTGCTCCTGGTTGAGAGGCACAGCATGGGAGTGCTGAATCTGGGGTGAACTGCCTCCATCCAGATCCTGAGTCTCCTGTTTATTCCCATCTCAAGAGGTGGTTGCAAAGATTTTGTGAATTGATGCATATAGATTGCCTGACTCATAGCTATAGTAGTCAGTAAATATTTGTCATTATCCTTTATATTGTTACACTAAGGACATTATTTTTGTCAAGAACAGAATGAATGAGAAATGCCAGAGGCACTTAAGAGTGATTCCACTGAGACAGCTTGAGATGTCAGGTACAAGGCCTTTGCACACATGAGAGAGAGAGACATCTCGAGGACATGTGCCTACAGATCTGAGACCTGTCAGCCGTGTTAAAGAGAAGATTCTTTAAAGTCTGGAAGATGGGACGGTGTTGAAATGTAGAATTCTAAATTGTTACTGGTTTTTCCAGTACGCTTATTATATCATGTTTGATTACAAATGTGCTTTATTCATAAAATTATTCTGCTATATTCTACTATATTTTTAGGCAACAGTTTTATCTCTTGTTTTTGTTTCTTAGATCTAATTTTCTATTATTGCTGTAACAGTACTAATTAACTGCTAATCTCCATAGTTGAATAATTTGTCTTTTGTGACTCCTTAGGTAAAATTGGAGCCCCATTTTATGTGTGCTTTCTTGACAGAATGGTACCATTTATCACAAGAGTTTACATTTATTTGTGTGATTATGGAATGATATTGGATTTCTCTTTGAACTGGAAGCTCTCTCATTGGTAGACTTTGTATGTTTTCAACACTGATTCTTAGCATTGAACTCAGGAGCAACACATGACAAATGCTAAATGAATGAAAAATACATACCTTCCAGTCCACATTATTATTATTTTATAATTATTCTGTGTTGAGTTACCCGATGAGGTAGCCAAATAATATTTTTCATACTGTCTCTTACCAATCTACGATCGATGTCACTTCATCTTACATTTTTCTTGGCATCTCAGAAAATCCTTTTTCTATATGGTTTGGATTAGATTTTGCCAATAAGATACTTACACAAAATGTAAGAGAAATAGAAGAAGACATAACTCAGGACAGCAGAATCTTTGCTGCTAAGACAGGCATCAGAGCCCAACCCTTCCAGTGGTTTTGTAAAGCTTCTGTTTTCCGGATATAATCTTAACTAATACAATTAGTTTGGAGGATCTCTATTTCACAAAAGAAAAACATTGCGTATACACTATATTTTAAGGAATAGAAAAGCTTAAAATTCAGATTATTGTCTAACATTTTCAGAACCACTCTTTAAGCAGTTTAGTTTGATTTAGGATTGATTATCCACTTTTTACTTCCTTCTAAATATTTACTTCCTTCTAAATATTATTTCGAATATTTAGTAATTGTACTTTTTCCCTTTTTGATATTTTTATAAGTTTATTAAAATTTACTAATCAATACACAGTTTAGAAACTTAACATACTCTTCTTAGCAAAATGTGGTATTCCTTGGACTTTTTCTCCACAATAATATTTGGTGTTTTTCATTAATTCTTACATTTAGATACATAAAGACAATTTTATCCTTTGAAGAAAAAAGACAGGAGAAATCAGTCATTTTGTCCCACAATGTTGGAAGTTTTGTTGATATCCTTGTTTTTGGTTTTGGTAGTAGAAATCTACCCGTCATTAAGATCTGAAGAGTTCATCCCTAAAATCATTTCGCATAGATTCATTTACAGTCCATCTAGGATGAACAATTTCAGTTTTTGTTTTAAATCTGTTTATCATTTGCCGTTGCTATGTTTGTTTACTATACATCTACCACAGATAGTGTCAATAACGTTTCAAAAAGCTCTAGTCATTTATTTTGAAAGATAATTGATCTAGAAAGAAAAAAAAAGGAATATTTTGTTTTTCCATGGGTATAACTTGTTCAAAATAATAAAAGTTTTATTTCCACTGCCTTCTGAATCTGATGCTTGTGCTTTGTAACATGGCTGTGTGCTTCTTATTTTTGCAGTAGCATGTTCAATTGTGATTCTTATCAACCTTTTGAAGAAAGGACATTTGATTTATTTATTTCCTATTACATTTAAACAAAACTCAAAAACAAAATCAAACACTAAAACTCATAAGATGTTTGTATTAACTTTGCTAAACCTTCATATAGTCTTAAAATATTTTCAGATGATTCTCTTGAGTTTTGTATATAAATGAATAATTCTTCTGCAAATAATGAGATTATTTAACTTTTTCAAGTATTTTTTTGAGACCTTACCATGTTTGGAAAGATCTTCAGGTCTTTATAAAATAGATACAGTGATTAAAAGAAGTATTTTAACTTATACACAAATTAAAGAAAGTATATTTAAAATTTTTAAAAGGATGAACATGTCTATTCCTAATTTTCTGAGTTCTAATCAAGAATAGGCGACATAAATTTAATATTTGTATCTACTGTGATCACCTTTTTCTCCATTACTTCCCTAATGTGGTCATTACATTTGTAGATTCTTCTGGTTGGACCATTATTTCATTCCTTTGAGAAATCCTATTTGCTCATGATGAATTGCGTATTTTTAAAGCATTGCTTTGCCACCAAAATATAAAATAAGATTTTTATAAGCCTGATATACTTTAATTAAATTGTATTTGAGCTATAGGTCTCAAGTCAGAAAGACCGGAAATAAATTTGTTACCCCAGGTGCCTTTACAATGTTAAGACCTTGGTGAGCTTTTACTTTGGATTTTAAAATGTAAGGGAGGTTATTATGCAATAGATACGATAGAATAGAAGTGAAGTCTATATTTATTCTTAATCTCAGGGTCTTAAAAATGAGTTTAGCCACAGTAATTAATATTTAATATTTAGAGGCATAATACTTATCCAGAACTCTTGGTCTATACCAGTGGGACTGTTAAATTAATATGGGACATGTTTGCTGAACATAATTTTGAATCTGTTCAAAGAAATATTTTAAAGGTAGAATTAGTCCACCGAATGAATTAGATAAATATATAAATGCATTCCAAAGAATACATAGATA
>NW_011888900.1:1597303-1601945 GCF_000151845.1 Pteropus vampyrus
GTGAAAAACACGAAGACAAAGAGTAAGCAAACTCTTTATGGATGCTCTTAAAAATAAGTTTTAACATCTGAAGGATAAGCCTCTCTAACAAGCATTTGTTGAGCAAGTAGTGGACAATGAAGGGGTGACACTGAGTTGTGACGGAAAGAGCAGAGTTTTTTGAATCCAGTTGCTCTGAGAACTTGTCCCCAAGTGTGGCCTCTTGACAAGCTATCTTATTTCATTGTAGTGTCGTTTTTTCTTTTATCTGTAAAATAGGGATAATAACACATACAGCTCAGCACTGTAATCTGATTAAAATAGTTAATTTATTAGGTGCCAGACAAAATTTTGGGCATTTATGATGATTTGAAAACCCCCTAATCCCTATAGGGTGTGAAATAGTAAATTAAATTTGATCTCCACCATTAGCAAAATTAAAGGAACAGAAAAAGACATTAAAATTATTTTCATACATAAGATACAAAAAAAGCTATGAGACTATTTTAGTATTTCACCCCATTTTATCAGTATAGACACATAGTTGAAGGAGAGCATTTTTTTCTTGAATTACTGCCAGCTTGTACACTGTATGTATTTTTTTGTAATTACCTTTTTTCATTATTATAAGGCTAAATCTCAAACTCCTGGCTCAGTATTTTTATTCTTAA
The DNA here is from genome assembly GCF_000151845.1 of Pteropus vampyrus. NCBI lineage: Eukaryota > Metazoa > Chordata > Mammalia > Chiroptera > Pteropodidae > Pteropus > Pteropus vampyrus. Next base: position 1,597,954 of record NW_011888900.1, read on the forward strand.
CAATTATACTAATAAACACTTTTCTGATTTCCCATCTAGGGTCCTGACACAGTTGCTCCTTCTTTTATTAGTTGCTGCATTTATCTGTCACATGTCACCATCTTCTCTTAAAACACGGCAGCACAGAAAAGCATGAAAATTATCACTGCACTATGAAAAAGTTCATGTATAATTAGTAGGCTCTCCTCTAATGCTTATGTTGATCTTAAGCCAAAAAAAACCCCAAACTAAAAAAAAACCCAAAACAATGATTTTACTGTTAAATTGTATTTACCTTGCTTCATTTTCTAAAGGTTAAACATTATGTTAAATAATATTTTCTTTTTTTTTCCTTTTCAACTCCTTGTAAAATAATTGCTAATTTCAAGCAATGGCAAATGCTGTAACATCATGTTAGAGTAAAGAAAAAAAAATCAGTTGTGTGTTAAAACAAGCCTTCTATCTTATGGCTTATATAGCAAATATGGTTCATGAAAATGACAGTCATAGGTACTTTGCCTTCTCTTATTCCACTGTCTCTGTTCATTCACTCATAAAATGCTCACTCTCGAGAAGAGACCGATGAATCAATGCAATTCATAATACCAACCGAATTCACTGCCCACTTACACAACAATTTGTGGGGCAGAAGCTCTGCCCTTCCGGTTGACCTCTGGCTTCCTTCCCGTTACATTCAGAGACTGTGACTTTCAGACATAAGCACTGTAAGTAAGCTTAGTCATGACACTGTGTGCTCGCAGAGGGAGTTCAGCCTTTCTGGCAGAAGGAATGGCCGGTACTCACCTGGCGAGGCTGACCCTCAGATGACGAAGTCATGACTAGGTGGCTACACCACATGAGGACAAAAAAATATGACAGAGGGACCGCCATTTACTCAACTAAATTAGGATTCGATACTGTATTTAAAAATGTAAATATCCTAAATGTTTAACTTTAATATATGAGTGACATTTCCTTACAAAAAGTCATGAAAATAGTCTATAATAATCATTATATATATACACATATATATGTACATTATATATGTATATATATGTATGTATGTATTTCGGCTAAACATGAACATAATACAGCTCCCACTGAAATGTTAATTTTTCAGGCAGTGACTCCATTAAGGTACTTGACAGTAAATTTTATGAAGTATATCTGTTTGTGTGGGGAGGATATAAGAAAAATCATGCATTTTGAAATATCCAGAAAATTGCATTTTGCATATAGGCACACTATCTATGAAAGACAAGTCACTGGTATAACGAGTAATGTGTGTGTGTGTGTGTGTGTGTGTGTGTGTGTGTGTGTGTGTATTTACATTTATTTATTTATATATATATCAGGTAGATAGTAATGATTTAAATAACTATTTCAGAAAATAAAGCTCACCATATGTTGAAGTTCCTCAGGCCTAGTTTAGATCTAGCTTTCAGTTTTATAATTTTTTTATTTAGGAGAGAGTAAAATAATACATGTTGCTAACAATATTTGGAAACACATATTTAGGAGTTGAGGTATAGAAGTTTATTACTATTTTATTTTTTCTTTACTGCTGTTCAAGGAAACTAGTGTACATTGATGGTGTAATGGCCTTGATGAGCAGCCAGTAGTTTGCATTGAACACTTAGAAATAACTTTCTGTATCTAAAAAATGTCATAGAATGAATTTTTCAAAGGCAAACAAAAATACATGTGTTTGCCACATTTTTTATTATTCGGATATAAGGCCTAGTTGAGTCCATTATGTCAGACAGGGTTATTAAAAATAAAAATATCACTTCCATCAAATTTAGGATGATGTAGTGAGGGCATGAAGTTTCTTGAAGACTGCAAGTTTGAATGGGTTTTGTTTTTTATACTTCAGCTCTTCCTTTGGCCTAGAGCTTTGTTTCTCTTCTTGAATAATTTAAGAACCTTGTCTCTCTTTTTTTTGAGTAACTTTGATAGTCTGCTCTTCTGCTTTGATGAACAACATGCTTTTACACAGCCCACATCCTGCCTCAGGAGTGAGAATAAGCATGGCGTGAGTTCTCTTTTCCGTTTGTTTCATAGTTATGTGCGATATGCTAATCACCTGGCATGTGTCTTGTCAGAAGTATCACAAGTCGAGTGAAGTGAAATAGTCGGATGTGAACCATCCATCCAGAATGTCCTTAGAGGCAGGAGCAAACCAGCGGACGGCTGCTGTCCACCTGACACAGAGCTTCCCTTCAGGCACCAGGTGCCTGTTGCCATTTTTCACACACGTGCCCGAGAATCCTCCGTAGGTTCTGAAAGGTCTGCTCCATTTGTGCTTGTCCTCCGCTTCCCACAGGCTACTGAAAAACGCTCAGGTTGGGGAAACGTCTGAAAACTGATGCGAATGCACGTTACACCCACAACTCTTCCCCACTCCCTAAATTCCCCCTGGGACAAACTTACACACGTTCAGTGTGGTTCTAAGCTGTGATGGGTTCAATTAGCAACATGGAAAATAAGCAGTATGGCGACAAAATGGACATCGTTCCATCCAGCTCCCTGTTTACATCAAGAGGAATTTATTTAAATGGCACACGATTGTAAATTACACGTTTGTTTAGGATAAGCAGTTACACACTGATCTCGTACTGCCTCTATACCTTAAATTACAAATCAAGCAACGCACAGCACTTATTAAGCACCTACAGTGTGCAGACGTTGCTTTGCAATAAGATCCTCATATTCTTCCCAGTGTCCTCCCCACCCTGTCTATATTGTCACTGCAAAGATGGAAAAATACATTTCTGTAAGGCGTTGATCTTTTTGCTTTATCGAAAAATTATTAAGTGTAACCGAATGAGATGAAAAATAAATCATGGGGTGTACCTGAACTTAGAACCTTAATTTTTACCAAACATACAAACAAAACAAAACAAAACAAAACCATGTCTATCTTTCTCCTTGTATGGACTCTAACAACCTCTAAATAGGTTGACTTCAAGATGACAGGAAATGTATTTCAAATACAATTTATTTGTCAAAACAAAACTAAACTGGGGCAATACTGTGAGAAAGACAAAGCATGTCGGGCTCCCTCTTTCAATTACATGATACATTTCCTCCTTATCTGGCAAAACACTATTTTTACGTGCGTATGTAGCTCTGTAGTTTACAAAAGATTTTCACGCCTTTTTTTGATATAGTAATCACAACAGACTCCCAAGTTAAATATTTTCAACCTTCCAGATGGGATCATGGAAACACTCGTGCTTAATCCCAAGACCACACAGCTGCTTAGGGTCACTGTCAAGATACTCCAGACTTACCCATCATACCACAGCAGCTTTTCCCCAACTTTCAACGTCTTCCTGTTTTCCTTACATAACTCCATGAGCTCTCCCCATTTCCGGGAATGCTGCATGTTCCAAAGCCACACTACCCCATACTCTCAAAATCAACACTCTCTTAGCACCAAGAAAACCAAGTTATATTATTTGTTTTCTCTTTCACAAGAGAATTATGGACATATATTTAAATTAAGAATAATGGATCTTTCAAGATTGAGTCAGTGATGGTAGGAGAGTTAAGGGGCTGGTAGACCAGAAACATTCCTTGATGTAGAGGACTCTTTCTTTCATATCGGGCCTATCCTACGATGCCACGCAGTTATGCCTAGAATGTGCTGAGTACCTTGATCAGAGGAGTTTCGGGTGACAGAAACAGGGGCACGCGAAGTGCCATGCCACCCAGAGCTTGCAAGGATCTCGGTGTCTGTATGGCTCAGAAGGCATTTCACAGTGAGGCCAGTAATATGGAACTTTATATATGGCTCAAAATATCTGGTTTCGCTACTGGAGATATATATTTTTAATCTAAAACACAAAAATGTTTCTTTCAGGCTCAATCCCCAAAATGCTATCTATCGAGTGAATGGAATTTTATTAGATTTTAAAGAGAAGTGCCTAAGAGAGAAGTTTAAAATGTTAATCCAATTTTTCATTGGATTATAAATAAAAAGTCCACATCTACAACTGTAACAAGCA
>NW_011888900.1:1603695-1605900 GCF_000151845.1 Pteropus vampyrus
ATGTTTTCTTTAAATATGGCACCTAAAATTGTGTGAACTGTGAAGTTTGAGTAAGATGGGATTTGTTTTATCTGGCTGTGAATGCTGTTCACTCTTTTTAATATCTTGGTACTTTTGGTTAATATCTAAGTACACATTACTTAATAAATTTTCTTTTACACTGAGCAAATATTTACAGCCACAGAATGCGATGACTTAGCCTGTGTCTTTAGACTTCGATTTTCTTTTCTGTGCCTACACTAAGCTTCACGTTATTAAATGCAGAAGGGAAAAAAAATATTTCATTCTAGGAGGGAAAAAAACATCCTCGTCGTGAAGGTAAAGCCATTTGCTTTAGTGATTGAGCACAATTTTTGCAGTCTTTTTTTTTTTTTTTTTTCTGGAAAGGGTTTTATTTATTTTTGAAGAAATAATGTGGCAATTTAGAATCTGAAGAGGTTTGTTTTCTCAGTTCAGCAGTGGACAATTTGCCGAGTGCTATGGGGCTAGACGCAGAAAATTACGTGCTGCTTCAGTGGAGGAGAGCCCAGCTGTAATTCAATGAAGGAACAAATGATGTCAGACTACCCAAATTCCCTTCCCTGCAGATAGAACAGATTGGGACAGTTTCAGATAAGGGACCGCTGTGTTCTATATTTATTGAGTCAGAATCACCATCTTTGCTTCCGCCCCCTACTCCTGATCATTCATTAAAGTAATTCCGAAAGCTGCATTTCCTTTTGTGTTCAAATAACTCTCTCGAATTTAAACCAAAGAAGTATCTGTTAAAAATATGAATTCCCAGGACCCTCCACACATACAAATCACTCAGGGCTCCCATACTTAAGAATCATTATTGAGTCTAGGTGCTGATACTCTGCCATTCCCATGACCCAGTGTCTTGGCACGTGACCATAGAGTGAATATTGCAGGAGAGACCATGGAAACTTCCAAAGTAAAAAAATTTAGGACAACATTGCAGTAATTTCTTTCAAAATGAAAAGAGGGAAAAAAAAAAAACACACCTTTTTATTTGTTGATCTATGTGTTCCCTATCTTAGATATTTTGGGAAAAATAGATTGTTTCCACAAACCTTCCAAATTCTGCCCCTGTCTCAAATCTGCAAAATGTGTAGAATGCAATAACACTTTCCTTCTACACCTGTGCTCATGTCACAGTAGCTTAGGGCAAGCCAGCGAGTCCTTTTTGAAATTTTATACAGTGTTGTCTACCAGACCAAGGCTCCTTTGAAGCAGTTTTGAAACATAGTGGTTTAGTATCAACAAGGTCTTGAAATTCAAGCTGTCATTGCTGAGTGAATGGAAACTTTATTCATTGCATCTGCTATTTACATGGACATATTCGCATGTGCACGCTACCGTTGCTAGGAAACTCTAAGCTAGATTCTGCATCGGCCAGGGAGATGCATAAATAAATATCATCGGATCACCCCGGTTACCACAGCACGCTGTGCTCTCTATTGCTCATCTTACTGCAGCTGAATTATCCTTCCAACCCCAAGCCTGTTTGAATCAGCCCAGGCTGTCAAATATCTGAAACTAAAATTAAACACACCACAGTCAGTCATTGTGAATTCTTCCTTCCCTAATTGCCCTGCCGGTGTGACTTCATACGTCTTTCTTGCATCCGAGAAAATGCAGTCAATCTCTTTGACTGTATATCTTGGCCTACCTACATCCATTGCATATTCTCTTAGTCATACAGCTCAGAAACTATAATTTTTTTTTAAAAGTTTTTTCTTTCATTTATTCAACATATTTTCATGTTCCTATAATGCTTGAACTGAGTTCTCAGCAGTTTGGGTGATAAAAACATGAGTTCGACCTGGCTTCTGTATGGAAGGAATTTTCAGTCTAGTAAGCAAAATCAATTGTCCAGACCGTTAAGGGCTAGTGGCACAAAAGGGGTAAATGTACTTTGCCATTCAGACTCGCGGCTGTTTCCCACGGGAGACATCAGAAATGACTACCTAGTGGGTGCTGCACTTGACTTTGGATCTGAAGTTGGGTGAGATGAGGGTGATGGAGATGTGGGAAGAGTCCCGTAAGAAGGAACAATGTTAGCTGGTTTGTGGTGAACTGAGAGCTGAAGGCGTTACTGTGCTAAGTGTAAGTGAAAGACTAAGGGAGATAAACTGTCACTAGGTGGCAGAGATTGAACTGAGTGACCAAAACTGCCTTTAAGTTACATAATTCCTTCCTTCC
>NW_011888900.1:1608370-1610009 GCF_000151845.1 Pteropus vampyrus
AAAGAGCCACGCTTAAAAAGTGGATCAAAAGTTGAGATGATAGCATCTAAGTTTAGTCAGAAAATTGCAAATGAGTATATAGATTTTCTTGATGAAGCCCTGTGTTTTGATCTGGGTAAGTGTGTCAGCAGGGTTGCATTTGGCTGCAGATAACATGGTTTAACTATGTAGATACCACACTTGGGAAGAACTCAGAAAGCAGGCGTTTCAGATCCTCTTCAGGATGCTGCTCAAGAACGCCACTGAACACCCAGCTTTCCGTCTTTCATACCTAAGTAACTTCACAGATAGCTTCACCCTCATGGCCACAGGATGGCTCTCTACCTCAGGCCCCAAACCTTTGCCCACTTTCGAGGAAGCTAAAGAGGGAGAGAGGAAGACGTAGGGAGAAAGGAAGGTTGTAGGGAGCAAAATGTACAGAGAGATTACTAACAGACTTTCACTGTGTCTCATGGGCTAGAACTTTGTCACATGACCACCCTCGGTGACATAGTGACAGTGAAGTTAATTAGTTTAAGCTATGCATAGTGCCACATGGAACAAAGTTATGGACCACTTGGTAACAAGAAAGGAAAGGGTAGCATTTAGAGAAGCAGTTATCGTTGTCCGTACTGTCAACCGCCCGCCGCCCCCTCCCCCGCCGCCGAAATATTCTAGAAGATACTATGGAATCACAATGGATAAAATTAGATTGTTATCACAAGTAGTTTTGAAAGTAGTTAAACATAGGTTGCAGGCTAGATGATGGTGGGTGTTTCACAAGAATTTTTTCATCTAAAGGTAGTATTTTATGATCAGTATGTTATCTTCCAGCTCTGAGATTTGATGAGTCTCTTGTTTTCTCTTTGTGCATCTCTCTGTCAATATCGTTTCATTCCAATCCAAAATGAAAGCACGTTTCTTCTCAGACACATCGCAGATTAATGTCAATATTCAGATACCCTCCATGACTTCTAACTGGCTATTACAGACACGCTGAATCAGAATTTATGAAGTCTATAAATCTGAAGATTTTGTAAGTTATCTTTGATGGGAATAGGCAGCTGGGGCTGGAAGCTGTTTGTGATTTTATGTTGTAACAGATATTTTCCATCCTGTCTCTCTTTTCTTCAACTCTTCAATCTATTAGGTTACTCAGTATTCTTCAGTCTACTTCTTATTTTCCTTCCTCTGTCATTTTGTTTTTGTTTTTTTTTTCTTTCTGTTTTTCAGTATGGTGGCCCCCAATAATCCACCAACCAGTTTTAATTACGTTCCTTGCTTCAAAGTTCCCTTAGTAGTCACCACATTCAGGAATCTTTCTTATTTCTTCCAGGTAGTCATATTTCCTGCTTTGGACACAAAGACTATTTTGTGAGTGTATTTTGTCTCTTATAAAATGCTGTCTTTTAGTAAAATTTTAGAATATCAGAATTTTATCTTTTTTTTCATACCTGGATATTTTAGGAAAAGAATTTTCATTATTTTTTCATTATATCACTGAGCATAATGTAAGTTTAATAAATGTGTGCTAATTATTTTTAAAGAAAAAGAAACCTGAAAGATAATCAGAGAAAGAACAGAAAAATTGAAATTTAAAGACCATTTCAAGTAAGTTATATTCAATATTAGGCTATGCCTATTTCCTGTTGTTATAAAA
>NW_011888900.1:1610627-1613387 GCF_000151845.1 Pteropus vampyrus
GTGGGTTTTCCCACAAGAACAGCACTCTGTCAGCTATTCTGATTAATCTGGAAGAGCCCAGGGCCAGTATCTGTTTATTGTGTTTCACACGAAACTTACTAAGTGCTACCAACACAAGGCCAAGCTGTAGGATGAGGCTAAACTACAGTATTGATTTTGACCATGACTCCCAGGGCCTTGGACCCAGTCAGCCGAGCAAATCCCGCTAACTACTAAGGCCCCTCATAGCCAAACAGCTTTCTCTTCTTTCTGAATTCGAGTTTCCACTGGACCTGAGCAATTAATTAACCCGGTGTGGCAGGACCTGTAGGGGTCGCAGAGCTCTTCCTTGGCCCGGGGCCATTTTACTATCCACAAGGACACCGGCCAGTAAGTCTAAGCTGGCCTGTTTCCCTCTCAGAGGTGGTGTCATTGACAACTGCCGATAAAAAGTTATCACTGATGACTCCCGCTGTAGGTGTAACCACATACGGAGTCACCCTCCACAGTAAGCAAGAGGAGCTTCATTTTGGGGAGATCGCTGCAGACATCTGAGGTTTCCGTGATCCCCTAGTGATATTTCCATAATAGTTAAAGCTCTCTTCTGACCTTACATAAAAATGCAGTTAGTTCACTGCGTTTTGGGAAGGGACGCAACGTAATACCTAGCTTCTACTTTTGAAGCATGGTCCCAGATTTCTTGGAAAGTATTCCTCATCATTTCGAGGGGCTCTTGTAAGCGTCCAGGTTGACAGTGCCCCCCCGTGGCGCCTCTCGGCTGGCTAACAACCCTGGGGTTCTGAGGCCGGAACAATAGAATTCCTTGCTTTGAGAGGCATTTCCTGAGGACAGTTAATTCAATCCGCCCCGTCTGTCCCTAACACCTTTCACAGGTGAAGCGATTATACAAGCTAATGAATAGCACTTTCAAAAAGCAAAATCATTTAGAGTTTTTATTGTCACTTCTTTTTTATTTATTTTTTTTCCAGATAGATTTTAGTCTTAAGGACATGCGTTTACATTGGTGTACAGACATATATTTTTACGTGTTTCATTATCTTCTTCCAAGTCTTCCAATAAAACTCTTAAATGCATTCACATCTCTATATCGCTTTTAAGTATTATATTTAGAGTTGTATTATTGTTTACTTTTTCCTCTATTTCTTGCCCCTTTTTCTGAAAGAATACATTTTTTAATTCAGTGTATCCATTACATAAATCGCCTTTGTCTATGAAAGTGTTATTATTTGGAAATTAAAATTGGATTTAAAACAGAAATGCTTGAAAGTTCACGATGGTCAAGTTTATAATTAATAGCACTTTTGTATGATGTACCAAAAATCTGTTTTCCATTTTAGTTAAATATTCTTTTCTTGTTTGTGTCCTGGAGTCTTCTTGTCAGATAGCCATAATTAAAATAATTGATTCTGTGAAAAGATCCAGCAGTGTAATGCTTAACAGTCCATACCAAAAAGGTCAGACACCAATTACTGTAATTTTGCATAAAACGAAATAAAGAAGCTGCCCCTTTCACTCCAAGTGAAAAATGTTAGGATAATCAGAATTCTCATGAGGCTTTTTTCAATCAATACATGCTTTAGTGAGTGATTGCAGCCCCAAAATTGAAAAAACATTCTATTCAGGCCTATGATTATGGTCACACAGAATGTAAGTCCTTTAAAAAGACTTTTTTTTCCACTTAAAAAGATTGATTTTGGTTGTCCATAATCCTCGTGTTTTCTCTGATGCTGTATTTTGTGTGTTTCCGGTGCTTTGTGAATTTTTGCATTCACTGAATTGATTCCTTCCAGTAATGCTTGCGGCTCTTTGTAACAAGGATACCTTTCCGCTCAGACTTTCTGAGCTTTCACAGGGAAACCTAAAAATTTTAGGAGAATGTAATGCTGTAACCCTGAGGGTACTTTTAAACTCAGCGTATAGAAAACATTCACATTAAAATAACTCTTTGAGTCTGCATACGCATCATTATTTTTCAGTAAAATATCATTTTTTTTTTCTTGTAGAGCCGACTATGCATAAGCTCAGTTAGAAAGGAAATATTTAGAGGGTAATTTTTTAAGTGAAAGATGAGAACTTCCAAGGAACACATAACATACTTGAATAAGCAAGTGTTAGCTTAGGGCATTGTGTCGGGTGCTTAAGACACAAGACCTGCTTCTTGAGATTGCCCTTTTCTTCAGCCAGACATTCTTGTTGGACAAGATAGAGCACAGAATTAAGTTGGAGTAAAAAAAAATTATTTTAGCTATGAAGGCATGGAATAAGAAAAAAATTAAGGTGTGGCAAAATAGCTTATTGTGTTTACCCTGCCGACTCTTTCTTTTCTAAATTCATTTTCACTTGGGCCTAGAACAGCAAGCTGTAAGTTGCTTGAGAATAACATTTTATGTCGGGAAAGAATTAATTTTGCTAGAACTATGGATTGTGAAGAATCATTCTGGATGGGCTCCGGGGGGTGGTGGGGGAGGTTACCTCACCCAGAAACCCAGGTGTCTGCAGGAATGGCTGCTTCCAGAGGCTGTGAAGGTGACTAAGCTGCTTGCCTCTTCCAGCTTCCGGTCACCCGCAGTCCTTGGTGGTCCTCGACTTGCACCTGTGTTACTCCAATCTCTGTCTCTGATGTCATGTGGCTCTCTTCACTGGGTACCTGTCTCTGTGTCTTTCTCCTCTTCTCATAAGGATATCAATTTTATTGGATTTAGGCTCCATGCTGACCCAGTATGAATTGGTTCTGAGATCAATTCCAATGTGGAGAAGGCG
>NW_011888900.1:1613437-1616692 GCF_000151845.1 Pteropus vampyrus
CGGCTCCATCTCATTAACCTCACCCTTCGAAACTCATTTCAGGCATCACTTTCTCCAGGAAGCTGTTTCGCTCACCAAGCCTTGCTTACGTACCCTTTGTCTGTGCCCTCGTCATATCACATTTTAAAGTAATCTTTTTATGGCAGCACAGTATGCACACAGAGAAAGGCAGGCACTAGTCAGGGCAGAGCCTGACAGCGTTAACCCTGTAACCAGCACTCGGGGTGAGAAATGGGATGTCGTCTCTACCCTGGAAGCCTACTCATTACACCATAGATTAGTTCCATCTTTTTTTTTTTTTAAATAATATAGTGTGTATAATTTTGTTTATTGAACAAAAGTTACCTTTAAGTAAGGATCTTGTCTTTGCATAGCTTAGCTAAGTAATGAATGAACATATCTAAAGTTTCTTCTCCAAGACAGACAGATTCTCTCTGTGAAATAAGTTGAAGTCGTTTAGCATACTGAAGTATATTTTTATTATGTAGCAATAGGAAGACTCAGAATCGTGGACAGTTCTGATAATGGTTTTTCCGTTATTTACGCTACATTCTTTTATATTTCTCAAAAGTATTTTGCATAGCAGAGGCTGCAGTTTCAGTGTACGTACCTGCACATTTGCATGACGTATACTGTTCTTCGTAAGATAATAAAGACAAAGAAAGTATTAAATAACTGAAGGAATTGATTTAGATGGTATTTAAAGGATAATGCATAGAAGGACAGGATTAATGTCATCTTCCGTATACACATGCAAAGAAATTTAAGTGGGAAACATGAATTGTGTGCGGATCAGGTTACAGAAAGTGTGTTGTGCCGGAACTGTCGTGAGTATGAAATTTAACTTTAATCGCAAACTACGAAAGTAGCCTGCAGAGTTTCGTGGACGCTGACGGAAGAATCGGATTCCTGCTCAGAGACAAAGGACTTTACTGCCCCCAAGAATGATAGCCAGAGTATCAGGATTTTCTTACACTGGCTCCTTGCATAGCACTTACCAGGAAGAGGGCAAGTTGAAATCTGCACGTGCAGTGGGTGGCACCACAGGAGAATTGGGCTTAAGGAGCCAGCTCTTCTGTGGTGGACACTCAGCAGGCCCTCTGCTCCAGTGGAAGGCGCCGTCGCTATCATCTGTGGCTCTTAGCAAACCTACCCTGTGCCACAGAGCGGGCCACTCTCTCTCTCTTAAAATATTTCACTCTAGCAACATTCTAGAAAAGATAGCCTGGAATAAAGGCTATCAGTGCCTCTGCTTACAAGACATGCAGAAATGGGAAAGAGCCATAGACAATTTTATCTCCCAAATACGTACCCCTGGTTTGTACCTCATTTTGTGTTTTGGTGGGTTTTCCCACAAGAACAGCACTCTGTCAGCTATTCTGATTAATCTGGAAGAGCCCAGGGCCAGTATCTGTTTATTGTGTTTCACACGAAACTTACTAAGTGCTACCAACACAAGGCCAAGCTGTAGGATGAGGCTAAACTACAGTATTGATTTTGACCATGACTCCCAGGGCCTTGGACCCAGTCAGCCGAGCAAATCCCGCTAACTACTAAGGTCCCTCATAGCCAAACAGCTTTCTCTTCTTTCTGAATTCGAGTTTCCACTGGACCTGAGCAATTAATTAACCCGGTGTGGCAGGACCTGTAGGGGTCGCAGAGCTCTTCCTTGGCCCGGGGCCATTTTACTATCCACAAGGACACCGGCCAGTAAGTCTAAGCTGGCCTGTTTCCCTCTCAGAGGTGGTGTCATTGACAACTGCCGATAAAAAGTTATCACTGATGACTCCCGCTGTAGGTGTAACCACATACGGAGTCACCCTCCACAGTAAGCAAGAGGAGCTTCATTTTGGGGAGATCGCTGCAGACATCTGAGGTTTCCGTGATCCCCTAGTGATATTTCCATAATAGTTAAAGCTCTCTTCTGACCTTACATAAAAATGCAGTTAGTTCACTGCGTTTTGGGAAGGGACGCAACGTAATACCTAGCTTCTACTTTTGAAGCATGGTCCCAGATTTCTTGGAAAGTATTCCTCATCATTTCGAGGGGCTCTTGTAAGCGTCCAGGTTGACAGTGCCCCCCCGTGGCGCCTCTCGGCTGGCTAACAACCCTGGGGTTCTGAGGCCGGAACAATAGAATTCCTTGCTTTGAGAGGCATTTCCTGAGGACAGTTAATTCAATCCGCCCCGTCTGTCCCTAACACCTTTCACAGGTGAAGCGATTATACAAGCTAATGAATAGCACTTTCAAAAAGCAAAATCATTTAGAGTTTTTATTGTCACTTCTTTTTTATTTATTTTTTTTCCAGATAGATTTTAGTCTTAAGGACATGCGTTTACATTGGTGTACAGACATATATTTTTACGTGTTTCATTATCTTCTTCCAAGTCTTCCAATAAAACTCTTAAATGCATTCACATCTCTATATCGCTTTTAAGTATTATATTTAGAGTTGTATTATTGTTTACTTTTTCCTCTATTTCTTGCCCCTTTTTCTGAAAGAATACATTTTTTAATTCAGTGTATCCATTACATAAATCGCCTTTGTCTATGAAAGTGTTATTATTTGGAAATTAAAATTGGATTTAAAACAGAAATGCTTGAAAGTTCACGATGGTCAAGTTTATAATTAATAGCACTTTTGTATGATGTACCAAAAATCTGTTTTCCATTTTAGTTAAATATTCTTTTCTTGTTTGTGTCCTGGAGTCTTCTTGTCAGATAGCCATAATTAAAATAATTGATTCTGTGAAAAGATCCAGCAGTGTAATGCTTAACAGTCCATACCAAAAAGGTCAGACACCAATTACTGTAATTTTGCATAAAACGAAATAAAGAAGCTGCCCCTTTCACTCCAAGTGAAAAATGTTAGGATAATCAGAATTCTCATGAGGCTTTTTTCAATCAATACATGCTTTAGTGAGTGATTGCAGCCCCAAAATTGAAAAAACATTCTATTCAGGCCTATGATTATGGTCACACAGAATGTAAGTCCTTTAAAAAGACTTTTTTTTCCACTTAAAAAGATTGATTTTGGTTGTCCATAATCCTCGTGTTTTCTCTGATGCTGTATTTTGTGTGTTTCCGGTGCTTTGTGAATTTTTGCATTCACTGAATTGATTCCTTCCAGTAATGCTTGCGGCTCTTTGTAACAAGGATACCTTTCCGCTCAGACTTTCTGAGCTTTCACAGGGAAACCTAAAAATTTTAGGAGAATGTAATGCTGTAACCCTGAGGGTACTTTTAAACTCAGC
>NW_011888900.1:1619067-1623124 GCF_000151845.1 Pteropus vampyrus
CGTATTTTAATAAACTCCCTTGGTGATTGCGATGGACGCTAAAGTTTAACATCTGCTGCTCTAGAAAGAATTAGCTTTTCCTCTACTGCTAGTCCAATTATATTCTATTCACCAGAGTCAGAAACTAGCAGTGTGTTTGTCCTTAACCAGTGATACTGCAGTTCATGGCCTTGCCTCGTCTCCTCTCCTTAAATCCTGCAATACCCTGGTTAGCCTGCGGTGTCACCCTAGAGAGCGGATGGCTTGTGAGATCGCGAAGAACTTTATATGCTATGTCAAACACGCATCTTAATTTCAGTTCCTACCTCATGTTGTATATAGTTGGGTACATGTTTTATCTTTCTTATTTGGATATCAATTTTTTTTAGGGCAGGGATAATATATCGTCCTGCGTCTATCCTTCAACAGTGCCAACAAATGATAAACTTGCCTTGTACGTAGTGCCATGCAATACATTATTTTCGGAGTGGAGGAGAATTGAATAAAACAAATAACCTTAGAAAATATAATTTATAAAAGCGATTCTTGTGCCCAGTTAATCATATTGACATTTCATAGTATTTATCTTTACATTTCCAAGCTAATACCTTTCATTGGAAACAGAATAGAATTATCCACTAAATCCATTGCTATAATGGAAAAAAAAAGTTTAGAGCAACATGAATCAAAACGTTCTTTTGAATATATAAAGTATAGTGACAGTAATAATTGAAGTTCCTAGCAGCGATGTAGCTGTAATGAGCTCCTGCCACAGCTGTCATATAGTCACTTATTAAGCACAGAGGAGCTGTTTGCTGCTATGAATAAAAAGAGCTGGCCTCCTTGACCATTTGCTTAACTCCACTTTAGATAAAGTCTTTAGAAAATAAGCGTCCATGAATGAGAATTTCTTAAAACCACTTAATGGGTCCCCACCTTCTATTTAATGTCTAAGTTGTCAAAAGAGTGTGCCTCTTTTTTAAGATGCTCTACTGCTAATTCATTTCTACTGAATATATTCCTCCCCGAGCATCATGTAACTTAAAATGATTATTTCTCTAAATCAAAAAATATATATGCATATGTTTTTAATTCCATTATAGTTTTGTTTATCTAAATTCATCCTTTAAAAATAGTAATTCTTTTAAAAGCTAGGCATTACCTTTGTTCAAATATTAGTATATTTTGGAAATTATTTAGAATATAATATCTAGGTAGCTAGAATTTAGAATTTCGTTTTATGTGTTATTTGTCAATAGACTAGGATATAGGCACTGAATAAATATTTGAAAAGCTGAATGAATTAATTTTACTGTGGAGGTGAATTTCCATCCGAAATGACCTGTCCAAGAGACAATATAATCTAGAAATGTGCAGTGAGGAAGAGCACAGCACTGTCCTAGAACCTGACCGAGTCTGAATATCAAACACCGGCTCTGTGGAGAGAAAGCTATCCAGTAATTGTACAGTGGCCCTAAGTAGGTGGATGTGGTTGAAGTTATGTCAGTAATTTCTTACACATCTAGTCACTTTGGGGTTGATCATATGAGAATTGTTACACAGCATTACGGAATTTTAAGAAGTCATCATAAACAATAGCAGTGTCAGTATTTGGTAATAGAAAAAAAATGCTGTTGGCTTTCCGGAGGGTAATTTTTTATCCCTAAAAGCAGAGTAAGCGATTTTTGATGATAATGCATGCATAATTTATACTTAGGTAAAGTTTCCTCATTCTTAGAAGTCATCCGATTCTTCAGGTTATCAGCTGCCAAAAGCAGGTATAATATAGTTTATCCAGAGCTGAACTGAAGAAATGGAAACCACTTCTTAGCATAAAAAGATGCTTATCCTCTGATATGTCTGCTAAATTAAGGTTCAGCCAGAGTTAAGAACAGCTAGATTAAAAGTATCTCATGAATACAAATTGGCTTGCTCGACCCTCCTCTCTTCCCCAGGCCAACCAGGCTGGCGATTTTCTTGATTTTCTTCCCATTTCTTGCCCGTCACCTCATCATCTACTCTGCCAGTTAATCAGCAGAAATGTTTAATAGTTCCTACTGGGTAGTGCAGACAGGTGTCTGAGCTAATGAGCGACTTACCACTTATTTTATTCATTTTCAGATAATGTATTAACTCTCACTTTATTTTCTCCCGGTCTTAAGTTTTGTCGAACTTTTACTCATAAAAACTATGTTCAAAGTCCATCCTTCTTCACAAACTTATCCTACTTCAGAAAACTTTCTCCTTTTTGCTTTCTCTCTTCATTCTATATATGGGCCAAATTTACCAAATTATGACTAAGTATAAGAAATGTGCTA
This sequence comes from Pteropus vampyrus, assembly GCF_000151845.1. Classification (NCBI taxonomy): domain Eukaryota; kingdom Metazoa; phylum Chordata; class Mammalia; order Chiroptera; family Pteropodidae; genus Pteropus; species Pteropus vampyrus. The sequence goes on from NW_011888900.1 coordinate 1,621,365, forward strand.
AAGACGTACCTGAATTGACAAAAATAGAAGATACTTTGAAGTCAGATTTAATAAAGAACGATTGCCATCAATCAGTAAAATCCTTGATGGATCACAGAACTCTATTTTAAAATAAGTGTACTTTTTGTCTCCTTACAATCTAAATAATTTTGACCTTCTTTGAACTATAACTTATAATGCTAAAAACAAATTTAATTGCTAGTATTATCAAATTATCTGCATTGTATCGTAACATTGTTTTCCACTATACTTCATTAAAAGTGTATCATTCAATACGATGAAGAACATTCTGATGATCTCGTATGGGAAGCAACCATTCTTTACTATGGAATGGGAAAACAGGAAAACACCCCCAGTTTAGGCAAATGAATTACAAATGGAATATGGCAGCATCAGCAAGTGACTATTATTTAGGAGTATTTGCTGTTTCTGAATAGCTACTTAGAAACCTTCTCATACAAGAAATAGTTTTATTATTATCCACAAGGATTTTTAAGGTATCTTTGTAAGCAGTTTAAAAAAGGAGAGAGGAGAAAATTGTGGCCTTGGAATAAAGCCAGGCTACTTAGAGTGGGGGTCAACTTACAGTGGGCAGTGGCCCCCAACGTTTGTGTATCAGAACACACAAAAGGTTTGTTAGTACACAGGTAGCTGAACCCCACCCTGGAGTTTATTGTCACATGTCACTGGTCGAATTTGTTTATAATACATATCCTGTGGAAATTTTTTCCAGCATATGAAATAAGCACCATTATGCAATTGACTTATGTTTTCATCAAGAATTTCAAATCCGCGGCTTTCTTATATTGTTGGAAAGATGTACCAAAAAAAAAAAAAAAAGAACCAATATTTTTCTCTGGATTTTAGACTTTTTAACCCATTATTAGCAGTCCTTCCTTGAAATGCCTTTGCCTTTTATAGCTGGGTGTAAACGCCGTGGGGTTCTGGAACAGGCAGCCACGCGGCTCAGTGGAGAGTTAATTAAGGCAGGCGTTTGGGAAATCAGCAGTTTACCTGCAGAGGTCTGGCCTCAGTGCAGATCTGAGCAAAATGAGTTTGATCTTGTTTATCAGATTAAACCACACCCCACCCACCTGTCCCTGCCCGGCACACAGGATTAATGGGAACGGCTCTACGTCTCATTGCTTATGCCTCACAGGTACATGTCATCAGCTTCTTTTTTGGACTCAGCTTAATCTAACCTCTTCGAGGAAGCCTCCCTGACCTTCAGATGTCTCCTGTGTCTTCTCCAGTAGCACACACCATATATATCTTTCACAAAATGTGCACTCTCATATAATTTAATTAACCTTATTTAGCATCTTGTCTTTCTAGTTTAGATTATAAGCTCAGTGAGGGCAGACCATTTTGCCCAGCTGTCACTTTAGTGTTTAACAAAATAGATACTGTGTTTGTCTGTGCTCAGCACATAGTAGGTATTAAATCAATGTCTTGATAGATTGAAAGTTGTTTTACCACCAAATATGCAACGGCAATTAAATGTAAACATCTCGACTACAGTTACGGTGGAGACTATTTTATCGTAAAATAAATCCATCATTAGTTCATCCATTAAATAGTGCTATGGCACTATAAGGAGACCTGTTTCCTTATTTAATTATAAAACATTCTACTTTTAGAATCATAATGTCGTCCAGCCAAATACTATGAACAGGCTTTGGAGTCAGATAAGTTTGAGTTTGAATTCCAGATTTTCCAGTTAAGTACATTAGGCAAGTTTTTGAATTGTTTAAACATTG
>NW_011888900.1:1623174-1659331 GCF_000151845.1 Pteropus vampyrus
GAATAGCTACTTAGAAACCTTCTCATACAAGAAATAGTTTTATTATTATCCACAAGGATTTTTAAGGTATCTTTGTAAGCAGTTTAAAAAAGGAGAGAAGAGAAAATTGTGGCCTTGGAATAAAGCCAGGCTACTTAGAGTGGGGGTCAACTTACAGTGGGCAGTGGCCCCCAACGTTTGTGTATCAGAACACACAAAAGGTTTGTTAGTACACAGGTAGCTGAACCCCACCCTGGAGTTTATTGTCACATGTCACTGGTCGAATTTGTTTATAATACATATCCTGTGGAAATTTTTTCCAGCATATGAAATAAGCACCATTATGCAATTGACTTATGTTTTCATCAAGAATTTCAAATCCGCGGCTTTCTTATATTGTTGGAAAGATGTACCAAAAAAAAAAAAAAAAGAACCAATATTTTTCTCTGGATTTTAGACTTTTTAACCCATTATTAGCAGTCCTTCCTTGAAATGCCTTTGCCTTTTATAGCTGGGTGTAAACGCCGTGGGGTTCTGGAACAGGCAGCCACGCGGCTCAGTGGAGAGTTAATTAAGGCAGGCGTTTGGGAAATCAGCAGTTTACCTGCAGAGGTCTGGCCTCAGTGCAGATCTGAGCAAAATGAGTTTGATCTTGTTTATCAGATTAAACCACACCCCACCCACCTGTCCCTGCCCGGCACACAGGATTAATGGGAACGGCTCTACGTCTCATTGCTTATGCCTCACAGGTACATGTCATCAGCTTCTTTTTTGGACTCAGCTTAATCTAACCTCTTCGAGGAAGCCTCCCTGACCTTCAGATGTCTCCTGTGTCTTCTCCAGTAGCACACACCATATATATCTTTCACAAAATGTGCACTCTCATATAATTTAATTAACCTTATTTAGCATCTTGTCTTTCTAGTTTAGATTATAAGCTCAGTGAGGGCAGACCATTTTGCCCAGCTGTCACTTTAGTGTTTAACAAAATAGATACTGTGTTTGTCTGTGCTCAGCACATAGTAGGTATTAAATCAATGTCTTGATAGATTGAAAGTTGTTTTACCACCAAATATGCAACGGCAATTAAATGTAAACATCTCGACTACAGTTACGGTGGAGACTATTTTATCGTAAAATAAATCCATCATTAGTTCATCCATTAAATAGTGCTATGGCACTATAAGGAGACCTGTTTCCTTATTTAATTATAAAACATTCTACTTTTAGAATCATAATGTCGTCCAGCCAAATACTATGAACAGGCTTTGGAGTCAGATAAGTTTGAGTTTGAATTCCAGATTTTCCAGTTAAGTACATTAGGCAAGTTTTTGAATTGTTTAAACATTGATTTTCTCATATATAAAGTGTGCAAAAGTATTATGAAAATTACATGAAACACTGGTTACATAATGAATACTTATTACTTATTTTATGCATACTAATTTAAATCATGAACAGGTCATCAGAAAGGTCATTTTTATTTTATTTTTTAATTTAGCAAAAAATATTTATCTGGTTCTTTCTGTACACCAAGCGATAGATGTCCACTTTGCCTAATAACTGCCTCTAGCTCTTAGGATATACAATACACTGTCACTTACAATTTACCTGTGTCATGAGACAGCTTCTTCCAGCTTCAGTTTTAGCAATATTTTAATTCAGTCTATAAGGAAACATTGAATAACACTGCAAAATTGTTAACCTAAATTAATAATTTATAATGCAAAGCTGCTATGTGAATCCTTAAATCAATATATTAATATTTAATTTCATGTTATTAAGAAAGAATTAATATAAGGACTGCAGCAACTACATTGTAGGGAAAAGTGATGTTTAGATCTTAAAAGTGGCTTCATCATTTTATTAGTATTCAGACAGCAGAAATGACCTGTGCGGTTCTGGGGAAGTGTGGATTGAATGCATACATCTAACCGTGTTCTCTCCAGGAACCCCGGTAAAAGCTGTTTTGCTTTTCTTTGTTGTTGTTGTTGTTGCTGCTGTTTTAAGAGCTGAATTTACCAAGACAGGGAAAATTAGAAAGAACATCAACAGAGTTGCGGGAATAGGCTAAAAAATGAATAACTGGTAATTCACTTAACCGAGTCCCAAACATACAGTGAAGAAAGATGGAAAACCAAGAATCAAATATATTTACATGGCAGAAAACTCAAAAATCATGAAAACTGGTGATAACTATTACCTTTGAAACGGCGGGCAAGAGGCATGACTCAAATTAGGAGGAATGGGGCAAAGTCACCTGAGAATGATCAAGTCCCCGTGTGCCTTTCCTTACACCAAACTTCCACTCTCACTCCAGAAAATGGGAGATTTATTCTCTCTAGAGGATAAAAAAGGTCTCTGGACTGGAGGCGGTGGGGGTTGGGGGGGGGTTAGTCATAATTGGAGATGTGGGAGCCAAACCAAGAAAGCGAGATTAAGGAAGTATAACCTTTTAATTCTGAGATCATTTTGTCCAGGTCACTTCCACAATGCCAGCAGCCAGATGTTCACCATCCAAGGAAAAGGTTAAGAGACCTAAAGATACTGACAGCTGAGATTCCCCAAGAGATTGCCCAGGTTTGACATCAAGTAGAAATGGAATATTCTAGTCTGGAGCTCAGTGATAGGATATCTAGGAAGGATATATTTGTTTAAGAGTCATTTCTGTAAGGGAACCAGAAAAAGAAACTGATGCAGATTGTTCAGAAACATGTGGCTTGTTGCATACCAGATAAAAAATATTAAAAAGAAAAAAGTTGATCGACTGTATCCTAAGTTGTTGAAAGATCAAGTAAATGAGCATTGAGAGTTGACCGTTACTTTTTGAGATGTGGGGATTTAGGAGCCGTGGGAGACAGTTTGGAGACAGTGGACAAAAACGATTTTTCAGAATTTTTTCTGTAAAGGGCAAAGGACAACATGGTGGCTGCTGTAAAAGAAGAGGAGATTAAGTTTATCATTTTATTGTTATTATTTTTAGGGACACGTGTTTTGGCTTAAAGGGAAAATATTTTAAAGATGAGAGAGTGATGGTAATCTCTAAGAATTATCCTTGATAATATGAGGAAAAACTCAGGATACATAAATGGAAGCGTTAGTTTTCACTGGGATGCTCCCGGTTTAGTAAAGGAACAGGAGAAAAACAAATACATGGATTTAGGCGTAATTTTTGACTGAGAGCTTGTGAAATAGTCTTCAATCCTGCCATTTCTCCACGTAAGGGCACTCCGAGGGAGATTTTAGTGGGTGAGATTATAGTTGTTTTGAAGTGAACGGTAATAACGGGTGAGAGCTATCGTCATGGAAGTGACAGGCCAAGGAGGGGGAGAGATCACAGACATGTACATGCAATCATCAAGAGTTAAAAAGAAATGATGTTACTGAGGTATCCAGTGGGCGAGGAGATAAGATTCGAGGAAAAATGGGGACCGAGCCTGGGTCGGTGATAACTGCAGCAAGGATGGGTGGTCCCTGATATGAGTCGAAGCGGAGAGATCCTAAGGAGGGAGGGAGAACGCTCTGAAAGAAGCAGTAGCGACAAAGGAAGTCACGTATTCGCTGTCAAGCCAGGGTACGTGAGGGGTGTGGGAAAAAACACGTCCGAACTCGTAAAGGCTGCTAGGAAAATCGCATCCTCAGGGAAGATTCAAATTGCAATTTGAATAAGGAGGTAGGGAGCATCCTGAGAAACTGATCATGCTGAGAAGACTCGTCTCTCAATAGTCGCTCACCCTTACGCGTTACGCAATGATTTCTTAACTCGTATTCATATTTGGAGAAAGTAAAATGTTAATAATTTCAAGGAAAATAAAATTTTGGATTTTCAAGATATGCATTATAAATACATAATATAAAGGTTCGAGAATATGTCGTGAGCAGGGGAGGTCACTGATATAAATTTATATTATACCTATTATATGCTTCTGATTTTACATTTATAGATAATCTACATAACACATCACGGATTCTCTCAAATGTTTATATACATTTTCATCTGATGTGGCAAACTATCTACTGCATTCAATTAGAAAAGTTTATATTTTTGAGGAACTTTAGGGACTCCCATTCTTTAAGATCATTTTTAAAAGACTGCTCCAAGGCATTTATGACTCGATCATTCTAAGTTTAATAACTCCTTTTCCACGATTCTTGTTCAAAATTTGTTGTGAGGTGATTCAAAGTTTAAGAGCCTACAGCTACGTTTAAATAAAAACAGTATTTACATAAAGAACTTTCTTCCACTACCGTCAGGCCTAACTGCTGTGGTCATCAAAATCTTGTTTTTAATAATGGATGCAATGCAGTGTTCGATACCACTTGCGTCGAGGCTATACCTACGCTGTGAAACGAATACCCACATGCTATCACACGTGACACTGTCTTTTAAATACTGATCAGACACAGAACCATCCCTGACAATTTAACAGTCTTGGGAATGACTTCAATTTCTGCATAAGAACTAAACATTAAACTGTGACAGGATAAGATTGCCTAGACACCAGCAAATGCTCGATGAGAAATAGCATCATAATAAAGAAGCATAAACTATCCCTCAAAATAGGTAAGTAAGTTCTGAAATTTTTTTTCCTCAACTACCAGCATCTAGTTTTCAAACAAATCGAGAGGTAGCTTCTTCAGCGCCTTGATTTTTTCCTCTTTATAACAGTATTTCACTCCTCTTATCTTTTCGAACAAAGAGAATTGTGTTGGCTCTGCTCTAATCGCTGCACAAATTTTAAAAAATGGACATTTTACATTAGAAAAAAATTAGAGTTGAAACAAGTACATTTCAAAGGATAGGCAATTGAATCTAAAGTTGTGATCTTTATCTTTACACATATACATCTACAAAAATTCACATGCAAGAAAATAGGGAACTATCTACATTAGTTAAACTTTCTGTTAAGAGCAAGCAAAGAGGCTACGGAAGTAACGATCGTGAACGTGCCCGTGCCTTTCCACGTGGCCAGGTGTGCTGAGTGGAATTGGAGGCGATGGGGTCCCCAGCCAGGTAAACTCGCAGCCCGCAGAGCAGGGGAGCGCAGAGGGGAAGGATGAGTCTTCAGCATCTCCCAAGCGTGCTCTGTTGACCGTCAGTCTGAGGACCTGCATGTTGGTCCCAAACCAGTGGCCACGACAGGTCAGGAGGTCAGAGTCTTCGTCCCTGGCACACCGTCTGTGACGCCGTCAGGTCAGGCTTGCACACCGTCTGTCTGAAGTGTTCAGTGCATACGGACCTCCCAAGGTGGGGTCCTCATGCCTGTGGGCCCCTGCAGGTGGGACTGATGTCTCTGTGGTCTCAAGCGGTCTGGTCACATCCCGAGGGCATCCCCGGCATGTGCCAGTTGACATTCCTGTCGTGGCTCCCATGGAACCTATTTTGGAAAGTCCTAAAAATCCTCATTTCTTTATGTTCCATCCAGTCGGCTAAAATGTAAAGGAAAACTAGTCCATATTTTTGAATGTCTTAGAGAAAATAAGTTGGATAATAGAGAAAATAAGAAATAATATGTAAAAAATTAAGGCTGTTTCTTCATGTCTATGAGCTTTGTAGTCCTCCCGTGGCCTAGCTATCTTTTATATTTCTGGCACAAGTCTAAGCTTTTTCCTGATGGGTGTGATTACACAATCATTGGCCTATCAAGGCCCCAGGCGGTCTCTTTACTTAAAGTTCCCCTTTGCTGGGATGATGTCGGTTGAGACATTACCCCCGGAGAACCCCTGCATGTTAAGTGTTTTATTGGAGTCCTTATGAACATTATATCATTTAACATAATTCTGTGAATATTATGTTTTCCAGACTTGGAAAAATTTTAACAAGCAGAACCTTATTTAACATCCAAAGAAAATTTAACTAGCAGAACCTTTAAAAAAGTAAAATTTTACATAACAGACGCAATTACAGACACACCAGTTTGATTAATGGAAGAAACCGTGAGCCACGTCAATTTTCTCTCTCTCACCCAATAGCAGCCCATTTCCTGGAGAGGGATGATGAGGTTTGAAAACTATCGGATTGGATATTTGAACTATATGGCTTTAGTTAGAACAGAACAGGCCCATCCAAATAGGGAAGTGTGGCTGGATGGTCTAGGGACTTGAAAGATATAGAATGCATTGCCTTCGGGTCTTGTTAAAAGTGGACCTAGCGGAGCTGCTAGATAGGCAGTCCTAAGAAGCAGAATGCTGCCAGGATGTGTGGAAGAAGCCTGTTTGCAGTTCAGCTGACCTTGACAGCAGCCGACTCTTTTTGCCATTTGCTTTCCTGCCGACTTCTTGTAGATGTAAGGAGCATCCAGACCTGTAGAGAATTTTCATAAGGGTTTATTTGAGTCAAACTGACAACATATGCCCCGGAGCGAGATCTCAAATGTGCTGCAGAATAACAGTTTTGCAGCTTCTTTGATGCATTAGAAATTAAGGAGTGGACGTAAGGAAGATTACGTGGAGGTGGGGGAAAGCAAGGCAGAGAGCGGGTTACAGGATAGCTAACAAGATTACGTGCTCTCTTGTGGGTGGTCATTTCAAAGGTGTGTTAACCCAGATGCATGAACACAGCTGGTTTAAGGCAAAGATAAATCTTTTACTAAAGAAGTTCTAAGCCTGGGGCGTGACCTCCCACCGTGACCTGCCCAGTTAGGAATTTATAATCAGATCCCCCTGTGAGGTTACTTCCCGTAGAATCCTCTCTTATTTTTGTCCACTCTCCTCCTGCCCACTCCAAACACTACTCGGATAGAAAGAGACTGTCCTCAAAGGATGAGCGAGGTAACCTTTTTGAGTTTATAGTAGGGCGGATTGGATCACCTCTCACAAAGAAAAACATTCACAGAAAAAAATGCAGTGTAGTTGTGTAGTGTGTATGGACTTCGTGTAAAAATATTTAGTATTAATAAACGATACATTTAAATTTTTCCCCTAAATCAGAATTTGTTGTTTTCCTCCAGCCACCCACACTTGCATACTTAGATGCAAGGACATTTAATATCAGTTCTCATTGGAGCTAGGCTCTACCTTATGGACGCATTAAAAAATCCAATTCTGAAATGAAATCAGGACACCATTTATCGGGTTTAGTCTTTGGTCTATAGAGATTGTCGTCTCATTCATAGCGGCTCCTTGAGCTTCAAGACGTTACTGTGGAACAGTTGTGCTGTGTGCCCAGTTCGAGCGGCCCTTAGGGCGGGCCGCCAGCGCGCTGCAATGATTTCACGGAGTCCCACACACATCGTTCCCGCAAATGCATCGACATCACTTCCACGGCGCACAGATTGCACCCTCTTTTCACATTTCAGCACGCAGACCGACCAGCCGAGGCCTTGTGGACACACAGATTTCAGTGACCCAGTCCCAAAGATTCACATCGAGTGGGATGGGACAGGACCTGAGACTCGGCGCTTCTCACAGTCCCCCAAGTCACGCTGGCGCTGTGGGTGTGCAGGCCCCGTTTTGATGGACGTGGGATAGGGTTTCTGCCAGGTATCAAATAATTTTCTTTGGTGTCCCTCGATCTCCATCACTCCAGTGCGTTACTTCAGTGTCTTCAGACACGAAGCACTCGCCATGAGCTGCTCGAATTTTAAAACTTGCCCCCTGTTCCCTCAATGTAATCCTCCTGGGTAGTCTGAAGCACAGTTCTTTACCCCTTCATGGATAAGGAGTTTTAAGGACCTTTAGAAATAAATTATCAGGCTCCTGTTTCTGTAATGTGAGTAGAAAAAGGATGTGCTAACATTAGTTAAATGCTTTTTTTTAAATAAACCAAACTGTGGGATGTAGAAATGTAAAATTTGAGTATGAGTCAGAGTTGGAATTTAAAAAAACACAAAGTGCAAGAAAAAGAATTTTTCTTGACATAAAACTTTATATGAATATGGTCTAAAAGTACAGAGCATTAAAGAGATGGTATGAGATCATAAAAGTAAAATCATTTCAGAAATATAAAATGATTTATAAAAAGTAATATGTAGGATTAATGCTTTTTAAAAAAATGAATCAATATATAGAAAAAAAGTATGAAAAATGGATAAATACAAGAGTGGAGCACACTGGAATAGAATAAAGAAATAAAAAAGGATAAAGAAATTAACTGTAGGTTTGACAAACATTTTGTGTAACAGCTATTCTAATAGAGGACACAATGAAAACACATCAGGAACTAGAGTTTTATATAGAAAAAATAATAAATCATGAACACAGAGCTATAGTATTCATTCTCCCAATAAAACAAATTGAGTTCTTAATATTAAAAAAAAAAACAAACTCTTACACTTCTAGAAAAAGAATAAAACAAGTGTGCCTTAACAGTTATTTAAGCAGAACAAATACGGCTTCTAAAGCTGAGGAAAAGGAAACTGGCCACAGAGTTCTCGTAACACTGTTGACAGAAGATAATGGGAAATCTTTTCAGAGTTTTAAAGGTAAATTATATGTTTAAAATTCTCTACTTAGCCAGGATATCATCCAAGGTAACAGCAGAAAAGTATTGCCCATACACAGACATAAGCCCCGATGGCTTATGTATAGTATTCACTACTTGAAAAATTTACTTGAATTCATGCTTCAGGAAACAGTTGAGTTGAAATAAAAATTTATGAGTTAAGTAGTCATGAAAGAACTGCCTGCTCTTTCAAACTATATTTTCTTTAAATAGTCGTGGCAATTATACTTAGAAACTGAGGCCTAAATCCATTAAGTCAATGGTAGGGAATACGTGTTTCAAAAATTCTACTACTACCAGCAGGAAATACCTATGAAAATGTACTAAAAGGTACAAAATAGGGTACTTATTGAAACAGCCATATTTATTCTTCTGAAAATCAATAAAATAACCGAAGGAAAACACATCTTGTTCCTGGAGCCTATGAAATTAAGTAAACTATCATTTTAACCAATGTCAGTCCATTCAGATTTCTTAATTAAAACCAGAAGAGTTCTAATAAGACACATGGACTTCAGGGTATGTGAGGGATTGGTAAATAACATCCTATTTCTATTTCTTTTTTTTTCTTACAATTTTGAATCCAGTTACAGATTATAAAAATGGCCACAGCTGTCCCCTTCCTTATACCTGTGCCTTGTTGCAATGTGACGTTACAGTTCTTCCTGTCTGTGACTGGCATCTGTCTCCTCACTCCTTGACTGTGAGCTGGTCTTGTGACTTCCTGTGACAGACAGAACTCATCAGAAGTGATATCATACCAGTTCCAAGCCTACACTTAAATACTCTACTTGTGTCCCTGAAGGCCTTAAATACTCTACTTGTTCCCTGAAACCTTGCTGAGCCACTCTGGGAACAAGCCCCAGCCACTTCCACTGGAAGATGCAATTCCATATAGAGGAGAGGCAGCCTGTCCCAGAGAAGCCATCGTAGGCCGGCCAGCCCCAGGTGACAGGAACGCACACCTAGACACGAACGCAAGCCGAGCTGAGGTCAGTCGAGCTCAGCACAGACCAGACGAATGTCCCCCACTCCCAGCTCAAGTTTCCAACCCAGAGACTTGTGAATTAGCTAAATGACTGTTGTTTTGATCCGCTAGTTATTGAGATGTTGACACAACTGATAACTGACTCAGTGGCGATCTGGCTACTTGCTAGCTTTAAAGTCACAGTCATATCTGTACCTTACTGTGGCCATCACCATGCTATGCTTACTCTTTTTATTGGGGCTTTGCTCATGGGACCCTCTGTCTCAGAAACAGTTAAATTACTCTTTCATTATGCTTTCTCTATTCAGTTTCTTCTTCTTCGAGGTAGACATAGTCTGTGATGACTTTCTCTGACCCCAGGTCACAAACACCTGTGAGATTTTGGGCTGAGATCTGAAGGATAAAAGCCAAAAAAAAATAAATAAATAAAAAAGGAAAGGTTCTTGGATAAAAAGTCTTCTGGCAGAAAAAAAAATACTTAAAACATTTCAGGGGTTAGAACAAAAGGCACTGGCTAGAGCAGAGTGAGCCGCAGGCACGAGATATAAGTTTAGAAGGTTTGGCAGGGCTAAATCATGAAGGTGTTTTGACTTCATTACCATTTTACATTTAGTCTTTAATTGCAACTAGAAGATTTTAGATATGGAATTGACATGACTTGAGACTTGATATATATTTCAAATATATAGCCATTGTGGTTGTATATAAGGGAATTTTAAGTAGAAATAGAGGAAAAGCTAAGTATCTTGTCCAGTAGTTACAAGAAAGAATTAGATGACTTGGATAAAAATTTCACCAATGGCTATAAAATAACACTAAAATATGTATTTTTGGAGATGGAATTGGAAAGACTTGTTGGTGCATTGAATTTGTGGAATAAGAGAAAGGAATGAAAAAATGAATTCGGGTTTTGAATTTAAGCAAGAGGTGAACGCTCCAACTCATGCCTTAAGAAGGGGGTGGAAGGGGGTAGAGTAGTCACATAAATGACTCAAAGTAACATCTGAGCATGATGTCAACATGTTTACAATGTGTTCTGTCATGGATCAGATTAATATTACAGTCATTTGGAGTTAGTCACCTATTAAACTGTATTACTGGAGAAATGCTTCTATGGATTGTACAAATTATGTAATGGGCAATATGCTCTTTGACTGTGAACTGTCATGATACAGATCTCGTATCTCCTTTATCTTCTGTACCTAGCACAGTACCTCGAAAGGAATAGCTGATTCCTGATGATCTTCAAATGAAGTAAAATAAGTGGGAAGTGTGTAGGTAGGTAGATAGATAGATAGATGATAGATAGATAGATAGATAGATAGATAGATAGATAGATAGATAGATGAGATAGACAGGTTATCTTTAACTGACAGTGGAACATTTCTCGTTTTGGTTATTATTATTTTACTTGAGGGAGATTGCAAAATTTTTCTCATAATGATACAGTTCTTTTTCTCAAAATGTCGATGCTGATACTTTAAAACCAATAATCAAATCGAGTTGGACTCACAGCATCAGATTTCTGCTGCCTGACACAGAGCTGGCCATGCAAAATAACAGTGTCTGGCAAGACCCAGCTGGAGTGAGAACAATAAAGAGACGGCCGCCGGCAGCACCCGACTTTTGCCAGCGGAGGTTCCCTAATCTGGGTGGATGAGTGTAATCACCACCGCTAATGGCTATATTTGCTAATTGTCAGAGTCTGTGTTAGAGACCATTTTAGGGCTGCTTCTGTAACTACTCTGTACTATGAGTAGCAGTTGCTGATAGCCTTTAATGGATTTCAGTCCATCCAGACATGCTGCATAGTAGTAGAACCCTCATTAGGGAAGATTTGAAATCACTTTCTAATAACTCCTGAAAGTTTGTGTTAATATATTTTGTGCTTATATATTTTGTCAACTTCACCGATGTACTATTTAATTCCAGGTCAAATTTATGTGGGAATTCTTTGAAAATTTCAGATATGAAGGAAAAGATCATTTTTTCAAGTATGGTTAGAATTTACTTTGGGGAAGATAAGGCAAAGATTTTGAGAGTTTTATTCCTTTAACAAAATGATTAAAATAAAATTTGGAGGGAAACTTGCTTTGTTAACTTGCTCTGAGTCTGCCATAAAATAGAAAAGGGTAATTTTAAGATAGCTCTACATGACAAGATACGCTCTATAGATATGTATAAATGACAAATATTTTATATATATATTTTTATGAAATCTGTGAAGAAATAATTTCTGAATGTTCATTACCGGTTTCAATTTTTTAAAAAGCAAACCTTCCTCATTTAACAGACAATTATAAGTAAAAACAAATATTACAAAATTTTAAGAAAGATAAAATGGAAGACAAGGATTGTTTTATATTAATCATTTTTTCTTTTCTTAAATACATTATTTAATTGCAAAATTCTAAAATAGCTATGAGAGAAAAATGGAATATATGTATTTCTTATCAGTAAGCCTTATTTTTCAAAGAAAACTTTCAAGGATATATTTATCAAGTAAACTTTTCTCCTAATTTTTAAAAATTAGTTGCTTGTTTCAACTTTCCTTAGATTTGCTTGGTTGCATTCTGTTTTTGAAATGGATTCTAAATTTCTTGACATAATTATTTCTTATTTACTGATGTGATTGTTTAAAATTATATATTGTCTTCTCAGTATAGTTGAGCCACCTCCCAGAGCTTGTCCTGTGTAGTGTTCCAATTTTCAAACTCTTCACTTTTTTGTAGATGATTTAGGATTTAGGATTTAGTTTTCCATTGAACCAAGAGTTGATTAAAAAAAAGTTTTTTGTTTTTTTTTTAAAAACAAAACTAATGCATTCACTTTAATTTCTAAATAAATTTTAAATAGACCAACCTTCCCATAAGGTTGGTCTATTTTCTATTTTTGTTAATTAATTTAGTGTTTTACTTTCTTGTGCTGAGAATAAAACCAGAGAAAAATGCTATTTTTGTTTCTTGGAATTATTGAGATTGACTTTTTTGTTCGCTTGATCTGTAGTCAAATTTTATGTTTTATGGAGATTAGATATCAGAATTGTAATTTTAATATTTACAGGATAATTATAATAAAACTTTACCTATATAAACTGATGTCATCCAAATCAGAACAATTCATACCTTAAAATTTTTCATTATTAAACAAGAAAGGATGACATTGATGAATCATATCTCCAACACAAAGAACTAGAGAAAGAAAAGTCAAATAAAGACATATATTCAGGTAAATTTATATATCAGTCAGTTAACATAAAAATAGAATACATATAATTAATACCACTTTTTCAATTATGATCTATTTCAATTATGATCTATTTCAATACCGTTTTCTTTTTAATATCATTTCATTTTTTTCTTCAACTCGCTGTTCACTTTTACAGGTCACTTTTCTACCCTCTGTCTGGACCTGCTCCGTCCCTCTCACCTCCTCACTGTCCCCTAACCCGTCCTCTTCTCTCTCTCGCAAGGCACGTCTTACTCAGAGTTAATTTTTCTGTTTTCTTGTCTTGGGCGCTTCCTTACGCTTGGGTACTCAAGCGTGCCGCAGCAGTTAAAATGTGTCCACGAAGAGTCCAATGCCTGTGTTACTGTTTCCGTGTCAAAGAAATGAATGTGTGTATGAAGCTGGTGACAGATCTGGGCGTCAGAGGCAAAGTGACTGTGGGAAGGGGGCCAGGGACTGAACGTAGCGTTCGTTCCTTTTCTGATGGTGAAGCCTGAAAGTCGGGACTTTCATTAACTCTGAGAGCCATTCACGATGCAAGTGTGACGTGCTCCTTCTCACTGGATGTGTTGGACGTGTCTGTTTTTTGAGAATGGATTCCTCGGGGTGGGCTGGTCTCTCACAGGTAGATACCTGGTGGAAGGCTGCTGCTCGGGTGCTAGCGATGCACACTATTCGGTGGTCTGCACCCGGGTATTGAGCAAGGAAAGCATCCTTGGTTATCTGTGGATATGGCCGTTCTAGGCATTTGTCTCAACACATATGTCTTCTCTGAAGACTTCTTTCTAGTCTGGGATGAATAGTATCTAGGCGGACCTGTTGATCTTGTCCTCCTTTCCATCCCTCGCATCCTAGTGTTAAGGCAGGGCTGGCTTGAACCCCGAATCTCTCTCATCCACAAGGCCCCTGCTTCCTGTACTCAGAATTTGGGACAATAGGGTTTGGGCAGGTGCCTTTTACCAGTTATCACCACATGATTCCGCTTGGAATATAAAACAGGAAAGCTGCATTTGTTTTAAAATTTTTAATTGGTTACAACTTTACACGGTTCAAGTATATCTTTTCTTTCTATAGCATAAAGGAGTTGTCATTTTTCAAAACCCACACATAATCCTTTAAGTCAATTTGCCTGATTTTGCTTTGTCCTTATATCTCCCTTGCTGACTAGTTGAGATTTTCTTCACCTGCTTATGCCTCCCACTTGTTTACCGGTCCTGAGATTTTTGTGTTAGTCTCCTCTTTATTCATAACCGTGTAATGTCGAAGTACTCATTTCTTAGGACCTATTTCCTGTCCTTCCTATGATTAGTGTCTTTCTTTTAGCTCATCTAGTTTTCTCTCTGGAGAAAATGCAGCCGCCATTCCTTTACAACTGCAGAGAAGAACTAATATTCGTCAAGTGTCTTTTACATGCCAGTTTTTCTCTAATTAGCATTATTTTTAAGTCGAAAGCCTGGATTTTATATCTAGTCATTTATTCAACAAGACACTACTATTCAGTACATGTTTTGAGATGAACTTGCCTGTATCCCAGATGATAGGCAGCTGCAAGGAGCAAACCTTTATGTATAAGGTATATAGTTTGTTGCAAAACTTAATCCATGAGGTCACTTGGGCCTACTTCCTAATATAAAAATCCCTTGACCATCCTCAGAGATTCTGATTCTGTAGGCCTCGAATGAGGCCAGAATTTTGCATTTTTTATTAAATTACCCAGATAATGTGTATGTGGATGGCTTAAAACTATACCTTGTAAATTCCCGAAGCCTATCATTATTGCTCTCACCCAAATCCCAAATTCAACTCTATTTCAATAGTGCAAAATTACATTTTCGCCATCTTTGTGTCATGATATTATAGAGATCTTACGTTCTCTAATTCTCCCATATACAAATGTGCAAGTAGATGGAGCACGTGGTTCAAACTTGCTGTCCTATAGTATTTGAAACTCAGTATCTGAACATTTTCAGGGTGATTTAGATGATCTATAAATTATCTCTTTATTATTGTAGTGGAATACCATTTCTCAGTTCTGTAAGAGACAAATTAACACTATAGATTAGCTTCCTGGAGTAGGAAGGGAATAAACATCTTACTTATAGAAATAAAATTACAGGAAGTCTAGATGGCAGGAAGAATAACAGTCCCTAAAGATGTCCACGCCTTAATCCCCAGACCTTGTAAATATGTTACATTACATGGCAAATGGGTGTTTGCTGATGCGATGAAGATTAAGGTCCTTGAGATGGGGAGATAATTATGGATCACCTGGGTAATCACAAGAGTCTCTAAACATGGAAAAAGAAGGTAAAAAAAGTGAGTCAGGGAGATGAGGTAAAAGAAGAGGCAGGAGAGATAGAAGAAAGACTCAACCCACCATGGCTGGCTGGCTTTGGAGATGGAGACGAGTCACCATGAACCAAGAATGCAGTGACCTTTAGAAGCTTGTTATGGCCTTCAGCTGACAGCCAGCAAGGAAATGGAGACCTCGGTTTTCAACCACAAATAACTGAATTCTGCCAACAATCCGAGTGAGCCTAGAAGTGGATTCTCCCCAAGAGCCTCCAGGAAAGAATGCAGACCTGCCAACACCTTGATTATAACCTGGTAGGACCTGAATTGGCCTACAGAACTGAGTGATAGGAGGTTGGTGTTGCATCAACTGCTAAATCTGTCATACATTTTTTTTTTAATGGCAGAAACCAAATACAGTGAAGGAAAAGGAATGTGTTGAAATCCTTATGTAACAAACATTATGATTTTATCTTGAGTGAAATCTTTGTAACATGCTTGACAATTTAATATCAAGTGGTCAGATTCCATTTTCATGAGGAACCGATTTCCACACAGCTATTCTGTTCTTTCCCCTTATATGGCTCTTCATCAAATTTCAATTTGATAATTGTGGAATAAATTAGGAGAATATCTTTATACTAGCATTGAGAAGACTTTGTAGTATTGCATACAAAATGTTTCAGAGAATACATACAGTGCTTGTAAAGATTAAGCCAATTTTTTTTGTGTGTGTAGCGGGGAGGGTGAAGTTCTGAATTGGACTATGGAGATAAAGTGTTAAAGCCTCTGAAGGCAGTATAAAATTGCATTCAAATTACATTTTAGTGCATCATCTTTATTTTACTTTTCTGGGAGTCAAAGTAGCTAATATACTCTCTAAACAATGCAGTTTTTCTTTTGTATTTTGTGCTTTGATTGTTAAGTTTATTCTTCACAAGTGAAATAATTGGGAGAATTGTGTTACATGGAGAGATTAATTTTATTTTTCCTGTTTATAGATGTTGAATCATTCTCTCTCAGTTAAGTAGAGTAGAATTGTTCATCGAGCTTCATTTTCATTCCTGTGCAACTCTGGGACTTATTCCTCAGAGTGTCTCTACTCTATTACATAAAAATGACATACTGCTATTTGTGCTATAACTAAACATTGTCGTGCTTGCTAATAGTGAGAAACCAACTGGTATTGTCAATAAATTGAAAATAGCCAGTTTGAGAAGGGACAAATATACTTTATTTCTTAGCATTGCTTGTTTCTTGGCTTTTTTTGTCTGAGAACTGATACACATTAATGTCATATTTCAGTAATAAACTCAGTTTTATATCAGTTATAATTATTTTTATGTGCATACATGATTGTTGTAAGTAAATGAGTTAACGGGCTAAAAAATCACTTATGAATGTTTAAGAACTTAAATTGCACCATTTCTTTGCCTTTCTTCTTATTTTGAGAGATTTGGACTCTTATTTTCACGAAATATCAAAATGAAATTTTTTTGCTCGTAAACATTTATTTTACTTCCATTTGGTAGTTATTGAATGGAACAAGGGTGCTCTCTCACTGTTTTGATTTCTTTGTACCAGAGACCCTGGCGAGTACAATAAGGCAAGAAAAGAAATGAAAGAGATAATAAAAATTGGAAAGGAAACAAAATTTTTATTACTCACTGATGCCAGGATTGCCTACATGAAAAATTCAAAAGTGTCTCTGGAAGAACTTTTAGGAGTAATAAATTTTTAGTCTTGCTAAATACCAGGCCAACATACACAATTTAATCATATTTTTATATGTGGGCAGCAAACAAATAAACGGTTTAACAATATCCCACTTAACGAGATAATTCAGTACTATCAAACAATTAAGCATGGATCTAACAAATGATGGACAGAACTTCTATGTTGAAAAATTACAAAATATTAGTGAAAGAAATTTAAAAAGACCTAACCGAATGGAAGAAAAATTTATTCAAAGATTGAGAGACTAAATATTTTAAAGATGCAAATTCTGCACAAATTAATAGCTTCAAAGTAATCTCAAGCAAAATCCTGAGTTCTTTGCGAGAGGAGGTCACAAATTTAAAACAGTTCAAAATACTTATGGAAAAGCTTATATCCAAGAGTAGCCATGACGATTTTGAAGAGGAAATCTGGATTTTACGACTTCTTGGTATTACTATCCATCAAACAGATTTGGCACCAGGACAGACGAAGTGATCGATAGACTGTAAGAGAGAGTTTAAAAATGCACGTATTCCATTAGATGAATTATGACCAAAGTAACACTGCAGTACAGTGGGGACAGTATGATAATTTCAATAATTGATGATGGATCAATTTTCCAAATGTATCTTGACCACTAATATACATCATACATAAAAGTACATTCCAGATGAACTGAAGATCCAGCTATGCTGCCAGTATCATGTGTTCATTTGCTATTCACGTACATTTCTTTGTGGAGTCTTATAAAAACTTTACCAATTTTTTTTTTTTTTAATTGGATTGTGTGTTTTCTTATTTTTGTGGCTAGAGAACAGTTTATATATTCTGGACACAAGTCCTTTTTGTAAGATATATGATTTACACATATGTTCTCTCACATGTACTTTGACTTTTCCTTCTAATCACAGTGTCTGACACAAAGCAAAAATTTTAACAGTGCTAAAGTCAAATGTATAGTTTTATTTCTTTTACAAATCGTGCTTAGTCATGGTTAAGAACTCTTTGCCTAAGCCAACATCATGAAGATTTTCTCCTATCTGTTCTTTTAAATATTTCATATATTTTCATTTTATAGTTAAGTCTAAGAGTCATTTGAGTTAACTTTTTGTATTAAGTGTGAGGAATATCTCGAGGTTCATAATTTTCCATCTAGTGTCTAAATTTTCAAGCACCACTTGAAAAAACTATCTTTTGTCCATTAATTTGTCTATGCATTTTTCTCAAAAATCGATTGGTTGTATTTATGTGGGTCTATTTTTGGAAACTATATTCCTTTTTATTTATTTTTTTGTTAATCCTTTCACCAATATCACAAGGTCATGATTACTGTAACTTTATGATAAGAGTTGAAATTGGGTAATGTGAGCTCTGATCGTGTTCTTTTTAAGAATTGTTTTGGCTGTTTGAGAATATTTGCCTCTCAATATAAATTTTAAAATCGGCTTGTTGATTCATCCAAATAGCTGTTGGGATTTTTATTGGAATTGCATTTAGTATATAGATCAAATCTGGGAGGATTGCCATCGTATCAATATTTAGTTATCTAACCCATAAACATATTAGGTGTATTTTTTCACATATTTAGATATTCTTTGATTTATTTCATCATGTTTTCTAGTTTCCTGCAAATGGATCTTACATATATTTTGTTAGTTTTATGCATAAGTACTTAATTTTTTGGGAGATGATATAAATCATATTTCTTTTTAATATCAGGTTCCATTTCTTCAATGCTAGACTCTAAGTATGCAGTCAACTTTCATAGAATAACCTTGTATCTGTGACATTGCTAAATTCACCTACCAGTTTTGGGAGCAATTTTGTAAATTCTTTGGGATTGTCTAAATAGTCATGTCATCTACAAATAAAGATGGTTTTCTTTCTTTCTTTACAGTCTATATGACTTTAAGAAATTATTTTACTGATTCCAATAGCTTAGACTTTTAGTAGTGTTGAGTAGGAGGGTGAGAGAAGACATTTGTATTATTTCCGATCTCATGGGAAAAACATAGATTCTCAACAGTAAGTATGATGTTAGCTGTAGGTTTTCATAAATATACTTTGTTAGATCAAGAAAATTCTATACCTAGTTTGAGTTTTTATCATCATAAATGTGAATTTTGTTGAATGTCTTTATTCATGCATTAACATAAATATTTTTTCTTGTGTACTCTTTCGATACGGTATTTGCATTGATAGATCTTTTTCATTGTTGAATCAGCTTTATATTCATGATGTACTATCCTTTTTATGTATTATTAGATTTGAATTACCAATATTTTGTTAAGGATTGTTTTCATCTATGTTCTTGAAAGATATTAGTTGGTCGTTATTTTTTTTATATATATATTTATTTCATGAAACGTCTTTGTCTTATTATAAGAGTAAGACAGGTCTCCTAAAATAATTTGGAGAGCATTTCCTCTTTTTCTCTCCTCCAGATGACACTGTGGTGCCCTGGGTATTATTTCTTCCTTAAGTGCCAAGTACACGCTCTCACTTTGCCCCGTGGGAGGCATTGTGGATGAAGGACTGTCTTCGGCTGAGCCATGCCACCCTGGGAGGCGGGTGATGCGGCCTGTTCGTTCTGAATTACGCAGTTCCATGCCTACACTTCGGGAATTTTTTGCTCTTGTGGAGTGTGCTAGAACTTCTCTGCTGGACTCCCAGACTCCCTTGCAGGCACTGGGATGAGAGTGCAGTGGGAACAGGCATCCTCCCAGTGGGAGATCCTGGTGTGGGGAGCCAACTTACAAACCTCAGGGTTTGCATTATTCCTCCTCTTGCTAATCCACCCCCACCCCCCACCCCTGCCCAAAGCATGGAGCACAGAGGAGGCGCTTTGGGAATGTTCTACCTTAATTTCTACTTTATTTCCATTATGGTCTGAAAACTTACTTTTATAATATCTATTCTTTCAAATTTCTTAAGGATCTTTTATGCTCAAAAGGGGGATCTAGCTTGATGAGTGTTCCTTGGGACTGGAGAAGCATGCGAACTCTGTCTTCCGTTATGGGATGGAGTAGTCCATAAATGTCAATTAGATGGAGTTGTCAATAGTTCTCTTCAGTTCGTCTCTATCTTCGCTGATTTCCAGGCTGCTTTATGTATCAGGCACCGACAGAGGGCTTTTGAAATCTCTGTTATAGAGGATTTGTTGATTTCTCTTTTACTTTCTCTCCCTTTTAGCCTCACCGATTTTGTCTCTGTGTTGTTAGGTTCACATGCATTTAGGATTGTTATGCTTTTAGAGAATTGACCCTTTTATCTTTATGTAATATCTGCTTTATCCCTGCTAATCTTACTTGTTCTGAAGTTGGCTTGTCTGAAGTTAATGTGGTGATTCCACTTCCCTTTTGATGAGTGTTAGCATGACACAGCTTTCTCTATCAATTTACTGTTAAGGAATCAGTGTCTTTATATTAGGAGCGAGTTTCTTTTAGGAAACATATACTTGGGTTTTTATCCACTTAGACAACTTCTTTTAATTGGTATATTTAGAATTTTATATTTAAAATGATAACTAATATATTTAGTTTAATAACCATGGTTATAACTTTTCTATTTATTGCTAGAGTCTTGTTTTTCTGCCTTCTCTAGTTTTAATTGACCATTTCTATATGATTGCCTTTAATCTCTTCTTCTAGCGTATCAATTCTACTTCTATAAAAAAAGAGTGGCTGCCCTAGAGCTTGTAATATACACTTTTAAGTAGCCCACATTCGTCTTTGAATGATATTATTCTGCTTTGTGTGTGATGCAAGTGTCATAACAGAGTATTTCCAGTTACCCCCACTTCCTTTATGATAGTTTGTCAGTCATTTCACGTATTCGTGTTTATAATGATCCAATGTATTATTACCATTTCTACTTTAACCAGTTTATTTTTTAGATTAAGAATAAAAAAAATAAAAAGACTGTTTTAACCCCTGTTTATTCCTCTTCCAATGCTGATCCTTTTTTACGTGAGTCCATGTTTCTGACCTCTCTGATATTCCTTCTTCTCGGTGAAAAGTCTTATATTTCTTGCAGGCCAGATCTTCTGGACATTAATTCTCTCAGTTTTTGTTTGTCTGGAAATTATGTGTTGCTCCTTTATTTTTTAAGGAAATTTCATTTGAAAGGAGACTCAGAGTTGGTATTTTATTATTTCAACACTTTAAAAACCTCATGTCACTATTTTCTTGAATGACTTACGTTGAGATTTGTTAGTTTTATGCATAAGTACTTAATTTTTTGGGAGATGATATAAATCATATTTCTTTTTAATATCAGGTTCCATTTCTTCAATGCTAGACTCTAAGTATGCAGTCAACTTTCATAGAATAACCTTGTATCTGTGACATTGCTAAATTCACCTACCAGTTTTGGGAGCAATTTTGTAAATTCTTTGGGATTGTCTAAATAGTCATGTCATCTACAAATAAAGATGGTTTTCTTTCTTTCTTTACAGTCTATATGACTTTAAGAAATTATTTTACTGATTCCAATAGCTTAGACTTTTAGTAGTGTTGAGTAGGAGGGTGAGAGAAGACATTTGTATTATTTCCGATCTCATGGGAAAAACATAGATTCTCAACAGTAAGTATGATGTTAGCTGTAGGTTTTCATAAATATACTTTGTTAGATCAAGAAAATTCTATACCTAGTTTGAGTTTTTATCATCATAAATGTGAATTTTGTTGAATGTCTTTATTCATGCATTAACATAAATATTTTTTCTTGTGTACTCTTTCGATACGGTATTTGCATTGATAGATCTTTTTCATTGTTGAATCAGCTTTATATTCATGATGTACTATCCTTTTTATGTATTATTAGATTTGAATTACCAATATTTTGTTAAGGATTGTTTTCATCTATGTTCTTGAAAGATATTAGTTGGTCGTTATTTTTTTTATATATATATTTATTTCATGAAACGTCTTTGTCTTATTATAAGAGTAAGACAGGTCTCCTAAAATAATTTGGAGAGCATTTCCTCTTTTTCTCTCCTCCAGATGACACTGTGGTGCCCTGGGTATTATTTCTTCCTTAAGTGCCAAGTACACGCTCTCACTTTGCCCCGTGGGAGGCATTGTGGATGAAGGACTGTCTTCGGCTGAGCCATGCCACCCTGGGAGGCGGGTGATGCGGCCTGTTCGTTCTGAATTACGCAGTTCCATGCCTACACTTCGGGAATTTTTTGCTCTTGTGGAGTGTGCTAGAACTTCTCTGCTGGACTCCCAGACTCCCTTGCAGGCACTGGGATGAGAGTGCAGTGGGAACAGGCATCCTCCCAGTGGGAGATCCTGGTGTGGGGAGCCAACTTACAAACCTCAGGGTTTGCATTATTCCTCCTCTTGCTAATCCACCCCCACCCCCCACCCCTGCCCAAAGCATGGAGCACAGAGGAGGCGCTTTGGGAATGTTCTACCTTAATTTCTACTTTATTTCCATTATGGTCTGAAAACTTACTTTTATAATATCTATTCTTTCAAATTTCTTAAGGATCTTTTATGCTCAAAAGGGGGATCTAGCTTGATGAGTGTTCCTTGGGACTGGAGAAGCATGCGAACTCTGTCTTCCGTTATGGGATGGAGTAGTCCATAAATGTCAATTAGATGGAGTTGTCAATAGTTCTCTTCAGTTCGTCTCTATCTTCGCTGATTTCCAGGCTGCTTTATGTATCAGGCACCGACAGAGGGCTTTTGAAATCTCTGTTATAGAGGATTTGTTGATTTCTCTTTTACTTTCTCTCCCTTTTAGCCTCACCGATTTTGTCTCTGTGTTGTTAGGTTCACATGCATTTAGGATTGTTATGCTTTTAGAGAATTGACCCTTTTATCTTTATGTAATATCTGCTTTATCCCTGCTAATCTTACTTGTTCTGAAGTTGGCTTGTCTGAAGTTAATGTGGTGATTCCACTTCCCTTTTGATGAGTGTTAGCATGACACAGCTTTCTCTATCAATTTACTGTTAAGGAATCAGTGTCTTTATATTAGGAGCGAGTTTCTTTTAGGAAACATATACTTGGGTTTTTATCCACTTAGACAACTTCTTTTAATTGGTATATTTAGAATTTTATATTTAAAATGATAACTAATATATTTAGTTTAATAACCATGGTTATAACTTTTCTATTTATTGCTAGAGTCTTGTTTTTCTGCCTTCTCTAGTTTTAATTGACCATTTCTATATGATTGCCTTTAATCTCTTCTTCTAGCGTATCAATTCTACTTCTATAAAAAAAGAGTGGCTGCCCTAGAGCTTGTAATATACACTTTTAAGTAGCCCACATTCGTCTTTGAATGATATTATTCTGCTTTGTGTGTGATGCAAGTGCCATAACAGAGTATTTCCAGTTACCCCCGCTTCCTTTATGATAGTTTGTCAGTCATTTCACGTATTCGTGTTTATAATGATCCAATGTATTATTACCATTTCTACTTTAACCAGTTTATTTTTTAGATTAAGAATAAAAAAAATAAAAAGACTGTTTTAACCCCTGTTTATTCCTCTTCCAATGCTGATCCTTTTTTACGTGAGTCCATGTTTCTGACCTCTCTGATATTCCTTCTTCTCGGTGAAAAGTCTTATATTTCTTGCAGGCCAGATCTTCTGGACATTAATTCTCTCAGTTTTTGTTTGTCTG
Source organism: Pteropus vampyrus (assembly GCF_000151845.1). NCBI lineage: Eukaryota > Metazoa > Chordata > Mammalia > Chiroptera > Pteropodidae > Pteropus > Pteropus vampyrus. The sequence goes on from NW_011888900.1 coordinate 1,646,462, forward strand.
GAAATTATGTGTTGCTCCTTTATTTTTTAAGGAAATTTCATTTGAAAGGAGACTCAGAGTTGGTATTTTATTATTTCAACACTTTAAAAACCTCATGTCACTATTTTCTTGAATGACTTACGTTGAGAGCTTGCTGTGATTCCTAACCTTCTTCTATGAGTAAGGTGCCTATCCACTTTCAAAATTTGCTTTGCCTTTTCCTTTTAAATTTTGTCTATCTATAATCTATCTATCTATCTATCTATCGATCTATCTATCTATCTATCTATCTATCATCTATCTATCATCAATCATCTATCAACAGTTTTAGTTTACATGCAATTTTTATGGGATGTTTTCCTGCTTGGCTTTCTTTGAGCTTCCTAGATCTGTGTTTCTCATCTGCCATTAATTTTGCGACATTCTTGACCATTATTACTTCGAATATTTTTTTCTATTCCATTTGTTCTTTCTTCTAGAATTCTAATCACACATACACACTCTCTTTTGAATGTGTACCATAGTTCTTGGATGTTCTGTTCTTTTTTAAAAATATTATTTTTCCTTGCATTTTAGTTTGAGAAATTTCTATGGATTTATCCTGACTGTGTTGATTCTTTCGCCAGTTGTGCCGAGTATACTCATGAGCCCACAGAAGACATTCTTCATTGCTATTACGATCGTTTTGAATTCTAGCATTTCTTTTGGTTTCGTTCTTAGTTTCCATTCCTCTGCTTAGCGTAGCCGTTTGTTCTTGCAGCCTGTGTTTTTCCCATTAGAACCCTTCATGAGTTATTCATAGGGACTTTAAATTCACGGCCTGATTATATCAACCTTTCTGCCACATCAGCGTCTGGTTTTGATGGTTGCTTTGCCTTTTCAGACTGGGCTTTTTCTGGCTTTTGGTGTGTCTCGTAGTTTTGTCATCGAAGCCATGATATTGTGCCAGGTAACAGCACCGGGGTAAACGGGCCCCTTGTGTGAGGGTCTGTGTCGATCCGGCTACGAGCTGTGTTCTGTGCCGTGATTCTGCAGCTCCAGGCGCCAGAGTGGTCCTGTTTCTCTAGCATCCTTGCTTTTTTTTTTTTGCCTCTTTTCTTTGGGCTTAAGTCCTTTTCAAAGAGAGTGTGTGTCTCACAGCCCTTTCATCTGTATCTGCTGGTATTATCCTTGTGTCAGGGCTCCAGGTAAGAAAGGGATCAGGGAGGATACTAGTTAAATCCAGTTTAATCTCAGTCACTCGCAGATCTGTGTCTCTGGTCCGTGACCTTCACAGCTGTCCACTGGCCCCTTCTGCAAGTCAGGAATGTTAGAAAGAGTGGGAATAGGAGGAGCATCCTTTCCTGGGACAAGGCTCTGGACAGTTTTTCTCCCTTGAACAGGCATTTTTTAATAGCGTTTTTAAAATGGAGAACACTCCCCTCTGGATGCATTTCACAAAGATCCTTCTCTTCTCCCTGCCATGACCAAGAGGTCATTTTTTGGGGTCTTCACTGTGAAAACCCTTTAGAGCTCCTGGAGGCGAAGCCCATGGATGTGGGGGGTCCTCTCTGATTGTGGGCCCCAGGAGTTTCTCACTCTCACGTTAGGTCACAATCATCCTCCAGCAATTAGTCAAAATTACCACTTAAATGTTATTAGCAGTTAATGACTCCAGAGGCTTCTATGCCAGTTAAGTATATCTTGGCTCTGTCTTTCCGAATCTGACTGTCTTTTCAGATTCCTAATGGTAGTTTGTCCTGCAAGCTCAATTCTCTGCTGGAGCCAAGAAAAGTCACTGATTTTCAGTTTGTGCAGATTTTTTTTTTTTGTTTCATTTATGGGTCTGACAACTTCCAAGCTCTTTACACGTCTGAGCTGCGATGTGAAAGCACTATAGCCTTTTCCTGAAGTTGAAGTTCATGGTAGGCTAAGCGCACGGAGTCTAAGGTAGTATACCAGATGTCTTGACCTGTTTAAAGTCTAATTGGTTGCTTCTAATTGTAGCACTATGAGTGGGTTCTTTTTACGGTCATTCCAGTGGACCCTAGCCAAGTGGAAACTGAACGTCACAGCTTAACTCACTGCACACCACATGTGACTGTCTGCCCGAGAAAGCTAGAGGGATTTTAAACACTGGGCCGAATGTAGATACCAAGATGTCAGCAGCATCCAGGCATTTAAAAATTGGGATTTGAAGGAAAGAGTAGCTGATAATGATTTAAATTTGTCATAAAAATCAATCACACTCTTAAATTCAACCTAGCATTTCAGACATGACAAACTATTTACATTAGCAAGGTCACATCACCTTACTGAGAATTGCGATTTACAAGCATCAGGAAATTTAGTGACTAATTCGGTAAGCAAAGGGAGGCATATTTGTTTATAGGACCGGGACCAAAAGTGGGCATTTCCCAAACATTATTACTAAAACAAATGCACATGAATTTTTGTACCGAAAATTTTGTTGGCTCAACATCATATTATGAGTATATTTTGTCCATTACATTAAAAACATGTATTCGTCATGTAATGAAATTTTATATAGATTTGAGCCTATTCTGAATTCCTTATAAATCTGAGTGCCTACTTGCTCAGCAATTATTTTTATAGTTCATTATTTTTATAGCAGAGCAAGTCTTACCTTATTACTCATTTGTTTTCCAAACATTTCCTAGCCATTCTTATACATTTTCTTTGGTGGAGGAGTAAAGTTTAGAGACATTTTTTTTCAAACTCAAAATAAAAAGTATACTGGGAATGTATTTAATTGGGGATTAATTAAAGGAGAATTGTTATTTTTATAATGTTGGAACTTTCCATTCTAGTGAAAGACTTTTCTCTCTTGACTCAAGTCTGTTTTTAGGTTCCTTGTGACTAAATCCTGCCTGTTTATTACATTAGTTCCTGCTCTGTTTTTTGATCAGGTAAACTTTCTTCTGATGTCACTTAGTAAATACTTTTCTTTAGACTGAAATTCAGAGCAACTGCATTTTATTTAATGTGGGAATATGTCCAAAGACTCCTCCACAAGTGGTACATTTATAATCCCATTTAAAATACAAATTCCTTTGATATGTTTTCTCTTATGAAAAGCCTATACTGGTTTTATTTCCCATTTGTTGTATAATACGCTCTATGTGGCAGATCAGTTTTGCCATTTTTGACACATTTTGCCCCATTTCTTCTTTTTCTTCTCAGATTTGAAATTCATCAATAGTAGGCTGTCAATCTCGCTTCCTTTGGTGTTTCGCTCTGTGAATATCTCTTAATCCTCAGTTCTCACATTCTTTCTCCTGTGGACTTCAGACAAAAATCTCTCTAAATATTGCCTATGTGCCTTTTTTTTTATATAAAAGATTTATCCATTTCCTTCTGTGCCCTATCTGATTGTATTTTTCTTTCACAGGCACACAGTCAGTTTTCTTGGGAGTCAGAAATGATTTCAAATATTAGACAACTTTGTAAGGCTCTTTACCTTAGGCAAATTTCCTAATCTTTCTCTCGATACTCTCCTATCTTTTTTTTTTTTTTTGCTGCATTTCTACTATAGTTTGTAGGTTTATTGCTTTACAATAACTACATATAATGTTACCCGTTGCATTTCTATGAAAACCAAATTAGGCACCAATATTTTGTTTAGGAATATTATGCCTTATTAAAAAAACCTTAGCTTTATGTTAAAAAATGTTTTAAATCTTTTAAAAATATATAATACCCAAGAAAAAAAAATCTTCGAATTCTGTTAATTTACCATGGTAACTAATAATGTCATCGGGTTTCTTTGCATGAGTTATAAAGTGGTCCTTTCTGTGTGAAAACTGAATATGACACTGAGCGATAGTTAGACTTACAATATAGGATAAGACCGTGATATTAAATTACACAATATCATGAATATAGTTATCGTTTATAAATTAGAACCACTATAGTACATTTTATTTTATTTTTCCAAGATGATGGGACAGCCAGATAATCGAGTCAAACAACTGATGATTTCCTAATTCTAAAGTCATATTGTGAAAAGTATACACTAATCCATTAGGTTGGAATATTGTTTTCATCATGCAATGTTTTTACAATTAACTTGGTACCCATTTCATATCCCCCTGTGCTCATCTGAGTGCAAAAGCGGTGGCGTCTAATGCCAGCGCCCTGCCACAGGCAAGCTCCTGCAGCCGGCCTTCCTCCTCAAGCCAAGGAGAGCCATGCAAGCAGCATAAAGAGGCAGCCTGAGAATCTTGGAAAAGTAGGCTCCAGAGGCAATGATCGATCAAATGAGATGGGGGTTAGTGGACAAATTGCTTCTTATCCTATGAGATGGAGAATCTTATCAATCGAATGGGACTTGGTTTAGTGGATAAAGTGCTTTTTATCCTGTCAGAGGACAAATGCGGAGGCACGTCCCTCAGGGACCTCAGAGGACACCCCCCAGGCCCGAGCACCATCCATCCACCCAATAATGCGCGCGTTACTAACTTTCCCTTCTTCCCTGTCACTCTCCCCATCTCTCGTCCAGGCTTGAAATTACCTCCCAAATAATATGCTCAAACTAAATCCTTGTTTCAAGCTCTGGTTTTGGGTAGGACCCCAAATAAGGTAGTTATAACGGAAACGGCCTGAGACAGCTGTTCTTCGATGTGGCGTTGTGACCTGGGCCACTTGGAGCCTGCTGGACAAAGGTAGACAGTTTGCTGGTGGAAGCCAAGGTGATATGAGCTCTGGCCGTAGCCTCGCGATTCCTGTGACTTTTCCCTGTGATGAATTGGGAATAGAATTGGGAATAGGTACAGGTAGAGGTGGAAGCGTTGGCTTGTGTCTTAGCTCTAGGCCTTGAACGGTATGGAGATAATAGTAATTAAGATTGCGGAGTTGGCTCTTTTTTGAACTGCCTTAGAAACCCCGAAGAGCACAAATGTCAGTAGAAGCCAATAACTATCTATTCAGGGCACACTCCGAAAACCAGAAGGTCTTCAGGGAAGTGTTTATATACAGACATTTAACTCTTGCAGTTGAAAAACAAACAGTCGTGAAGATTAGGGCTAGGACTTAATTTTGGTTTTGGAAGACCTTCAAGGAAAATATATGTGCAGTCTCAAAAAGTCTCCACCCTAAGATTCGACCCCTGACATAGAATGAAAAGGAACTCGAGGTTGCGTTGGAGACAGAGGCCGATCGAATCGAGAACCTGGGAAAACGTGGGGAAAGCCAAAATAGACCCCTCCCACTGCTGGTGCCGAGAGAGTCTCCCGTCACCTCCAGACTGACGTGCATCTCTCACCAGATAATCATTGTTTTCCTCAAGATTCACGTTTGAATGCCACTCATTTCCAGATCACTGACTGGGGCCAGGTCTACGCATAGCCTCCTCCAAAGAACTCAGCCCCAGATGTGAAATAGTTACATACTGGTAGATGGGCAAGATTCGACCGTCGCGTACGGGGAGTCACCTGTGTCACAGTTGTCCTGGTGGGACTCGTGGGCATCGGACACAGGCACTAGGAGTGGGGCAGGGTGGAGTGCATTACCAGGCTGGGTAGAGAAGAATTTATTGCTTTCCCATGTCCTTTCTTACGGCTGGTGACTTAACGCCCTGGGAAGGACACGTGGAACAAATCCTAATGTGGCAATATGGGAATTGTGAAGAACTGGACAGCGACACCTGCGCCTTTGAGAATCTCTGTAGTGGTCATCCTCTGCAGGTCAAGGTTTTACCACAGCAGATGCTGATGGAGAACGGGGCTCCCGGAGGCCAATGCGATCGACGGAATTTTAAATGCACAGAATTCAGATGGTGACACTTACCTGTTCAGGGCAGAGTTGACAGCAAAATTAGAATGGCAATGAGTGAGCCCTGCAGAGATTTATGGCGATGTCTGATGGACCCTGCCTGGTGTCCCCATAGATCATGTAGATGAGCAGCCAAGCAGGGTGGGAATTCCTTACCTTGTATGGCCAGATGAAAATGAAGTGCCATTAAACAGCAGACACGTCGTCTACTGAAGTAGTGGTCTACACGTCATCTACTGAAGTGGAAAACTGATTGCTTGCTCAGTTTCTGGACCGAGCTAGTTCTCTGATCCGTGGCCCGAGATTATAGATTGGTTGGTTTCCTCCGCGAAAGGACCCTGAAATGCCATTAAAAGTATAAACAATGAATACTCTTCCAAATCTTACTCTGATTTATCTGTGCCCATTTGTCATCTTGACTGGGCACTGAGGGAAAAGGAATGCCGAGCTTTGTGACAACAGCTGCCACAGATAGACGAGGAGGGAAGAGGACCCTGAAGGCCAGCGCAGCCACACAGTTGGAGGAGCTGGGGGCGATGGCGCTCACGCGTCAAAGGAGCACTCGCTCTAGGGTGTCGCACTGCAGGTCCTCTGTCATCAATGCCCTAGTCCTCAGGGACCTAAATGGGAAGAACAGACTTAGCAGCTGGCACAGCTTTTAAACGAATGTACTTTCCTATAGGATAAGAGCCGACACAGTAGAAAAAGCCAATCAGGAGGCCAAGAAACTGCCCTCCCAACCTTAGCCATGATGACCAAGCACAGCAAGTCTTCATTACCAGTGGAACTGTACACAGTGACAGTGTCAAAGACTCTGTCACATCTATTCTGTGACCCCTGCAACTAACAAACGGATTTTGGCATGAAACCGTGGGCTGCTGTAATCTTAACCAAGAGGCTGCGCAGACTGCAACCGTGGTGCCGAGCGTGTCTTTCCCGAATCCCATCAGCAGGTTAACGTGGCACGTGTGTTCTTTTCAAACCCCTTCAGAAAATGGAAGGAACACTTATTTGCTTTTACATGAGAAGGGGAACAAGGCAATTTCAACTCCTCTGCTCTTTGTCACAGTGTAATCCACTGGGACTCTGATCGTCTTGAAATTTTGAAGAACCTTGTGAAATCCAGCAAATGGCACCTGCTGAATAGGAAGTGGAAAGTGTTCTGGTTGTCCCAGGACACTTCTGGTGCTGGTGTCTGAGAGGAATTTAACTAGGCTGGTTCTGCAAGTCATAGAAAAACTGTAGGTAACAGTTGTTACCCAAGGGACTGCTGCCTGGTGTAACCGCAGGCTCGTAAGTGGATGCCAGTAGGAAGAGGAGGCCAGTCAGAAGGCAAAGACTAGAAGATGCTGTCTTTCCCTTTGAGGCCTGCTGTCTCCCTCTGGCTGTCCAATCGCAGAGCCTAGCGGTGAGCAAGCTGGCAAAACAGAAACGTGGATCGCTGAGCCCGGCGTAGCATGCGGGGGCACACGTGGAGCCGAGAAACGATGGCTTCATAATCGGCACTGCCACCCTGGGGGCCACTCCACAGTGTCCACTTTATGGGCTTTTTCTGCTTTACGGACTCACTGTCCCCACTTCTTCATTCTGGCCTCTTCGTGTCACCTCCCAAGTAAACTACCTGTTCCCGTGTCTTCACTTTAGTCTCTGTTTACAGGATGCGACATGCCCCAGGCTGAATGTTTGTGTCCTTCCAAATGTGCGTGTTGATATCCTACCCTCCAGCGTGATGGTGTTAGGAGGCAGGGTTTTAGGGAGGTGATTAGGACATGAAGGTAGAGTCCCCATGTGCAAGTCACAAGAACTTGCTTGCTTCCCTCTGCTCTTTGCCACGAGAGGATGCAACGAGAAGGCAGCCATCTGCAAACCAGGAAGCATGCCCTCCCGAGACACCTGATCGACTGGCACCTTGATATGGGCTTCCCAGCCTCCAGAACTGGGAGAAGTAAGTATTTGTTGCTTAAAAATCAACCAGTTTATGATATATTTGTTATAGCAGACAGAACTGATTAAGATAGAACCTAAACTAATAAAACATAATAGTGATTCATATTTAAAACACACACAGTTGCATCATTCACATGAACAAAAATCACAATGAAAAATTCAGTTTTTAGAGAAATAACATTTTCCTTATATAATCTCCAATCAATTATGCCTTAAGTCGGTAGTCATCATTCAGTTCACTTAAGCTCTCTCTTGCCTGAAGACATTTGCTGGAATGAAGCCTTATGCGATATTAAACGTGTCCCTTTTTAATTATGATTGAATCGATCAGTGATTTTTGTCAGTTTTAAGATAAGTTGAAATGATGGTAAATATTAACCTTAACATTATTGAACCAATACCTAACTCTGAGCTCTGCAAGCCTTTATAGCAAAGCAGAAACCTACTTCTGAACCTTGCCTTTTTTATATTATTCATATTATAAAGAACCCATAAGAAATTCATTTACTGCAGAATTTCTAAAGATTAAAAGTATAGTTAAAAAAGTATTGTCAGTGATATACTTGATTCTACACTATAATTGCGTTCGCTCTCTATCGTAAATGCCCATTCTCTTCTCTACGAAGTTGCAATTCAGTGCTCCAAACTCTTAATGGAAATAATCTTCTTTGAATTGAATTTAGCTCTTGAGTATCTTGGACTTTATTTTTTTTTTTAAATGGAGTTAAATGTCTATATTCTACAGTTAATATTAAGTTTGCTTCTCTGAGTTTTAACAATTCAATTTAGTGAATTGAAATTCTTAGACTTTATCCTAGATTTACCAGTTTGGACTTTTCAAATGCATGCTTCGCGTTTATAATTAGACGTAGAGTGCTTAAATTAGTCAAACCTTGAAATAATATTTATCGAGTGCCTGTCTCCAAGGGCTCATATTCTAGGTCTAAAGTCAGAAATTCTGCAGGCCACATTCCTTCTTCGAGCCCTAGAGCAGAACCCGTCTCCTCGTCTTTTGTAGCATCTAGCGGCATTCCCATCTTCCTTAGCTCGCGGGCCCAAATCCCACATTCAAAGCCAGCAGTGTAGCACCCGGTCCCTCTCACTAACTCTGAACCTTTCTCCTCCCTTCTTAAGGACTCTCGTGCTTACGCTGGGCCCATCAGATACTCTGAGATAGTCTCCACGTCTCAGGAGACTTAATTTTATCATATCTGCAAAGTCCCTTTTGCCACATAACATAACACAGTCAACAAAGAGAATGGGAACTAGGACACAGACATCTTTGGGTGGTCTTCATTCATCCATCGTCCCTTAATAGTTAGTCAGGGTTCTATATAATTAACAACTGTGTACTCACTGGGTAGTGATTGCTCAATTTTTAATCAAAAGGTTGTTTAATAAGATCAGAAAAAGCAATTTGTGAGATATCTGGTAATAAATATTTATAAGTGTATTATGTATAGCAATTCATTCATTCATTATTTATTGGTTGTAGTTGAGAAAGTCCTTTAAGTTATTTTTGTGTTGATTTGTCTGTGCTTGCTAATTCATAAATAGTCATGGAACGATTGTTGGATAGGATAGATGGTCCTTATGCTATTATTGCAAAGCAGATACATCCTGGAGATGATCTTCAGGTGTCCGTGAGGCCGGAAGGAAGGGCTCCGGATCAGTTTCCTCCACATTTTATTTCTAAGTAGGTACTAGTGCCTAATCGTGTTTGATCCTGCTTTTACAAGAGGCCAGCATTAGGGGAAGGGGAGCGAATAAGATACAGAAAATGTCTGTCCTACCTTTGCAGTTCTTCCATAAGTCCAAAATTATTTCAAAATGAAAAGTCAAAATACGTTAACGTATAGTGCTCTCTGAGTCAATATTAATAAATTTCCTTTCTAACAAACAAACCTGAAATCTCAACTGAACTTAAAATTGGCTCATTTGGAACACGCTTATAACCGAAATGAAATCTGAAGAAAAGCCTGGGTCAACCGCATTCGGTTTCGATTGGAGCAACTGCACTGGGTGCTGGAGACACCACGGAGATGTCAATGCTTTGTGCTGGCCGCCTTCCTTGTCCCCACACTGTCCAGTTCTCATGCCAACGGGCAACTGCCTGGCTCACTCTGGGGCAGTCCTTTTTCACTTCTGTTCTAGAAAGTCATCTCTCTTCCATATGCAAAAGAAAGAGATCATCTTTGAATCAGTGCACTGGAGTTGAGTAGCTTTTCTCACTGGCACACATAATTTAATGATAACTTTCTGCCAGATGACTGTACTTCATCTGCTTTGTCAGCTCTTGGGTAACTCATTGTAACAGATGGAAAATGTGGCCAAATTCAATTCATAGTTCCTCGGTTAAAAATGTCTGTTAACAGCTCATTACATTTCTTTCCAAGTCCACACATCATAGCTACATCCAATTTGTGGCAAATACATTTTTTGTCAAAATTTCTACTGAATGTTTTACATTTGTCTAAAGCTGTAGCTGTTATACTTAATTAGGTTGCACTTTTACTGGAAGAGCTGGAGCTTAAAATCAATTTATTCTGCTCATTTAAACCTTGACCTCCTTTGCTTATAAAACCAAAGACAAAAATTCCTGCATTGTATTTCATAACTTTGTAGTTGTCACGTTAAATATTAATAGTGTGAATTATCGTGGCTCGCAATGCTGAATGCACTTATAATTGGTTATAATTAATCAAATTTGCATGGTTAATGGAAGGTTTTTTAAAAGTACTTTTCCCTTTTTCTCTTAAATTATTAAAACATATTATTTTACTTAAGAATCTAAAAATAATTGTCTTAATTTTTTTTTCCTATTCATGAGTCACAGTTAGCTAAACGAGGAGGGAAATCTGTCATGGAAGGACCTGCCAGTGGCAAGTGAAGGAGCCTACCTGTTTCCTGGTGACACTGCACTTTGCGGTGCTGCATTGTTAATCCTACTGGTGTGAGCAGTAGGAGGTCGTTCAAGCTCTATGAGTTACCGGGATGATTCCGCCCTCTCTCTACCCACCCACCGCACCCCACATCTTTAACTAAACCACCATAATTCGCCCAATAATTCTACTTTATTCTGATGTTCCTTACCTTCCAAGAAGCACTAGATCCCAGGTAATCTCTTATCCCTACAGACACTCATCCCATACAGCTCTGCGCCCCTCACAGTATGAGCCGCCCTCACCTGAATTTCCACTGAGTCTGCAGGAAACTCAGTCCCTCATGTGCTGTCTTCATCTTCTTGTCTTGCCTCCTACGCCAGCTAACCTCGAGGACACAGCCATCCCTGTAAACTTCTCCGGTGGTGCTGTTCTCTCTCCCACAATTCAGATTTCAAATACTTGCAGATGAGAACGATGCTTTCCTCGCTCTTGGTTGCCAATTTGATATTATTTTTTTCTCTCTCTTCCCTATTATATGGCTTCTCTAATTTTCTAGCATTTCACAACCAAATCATTCACAAATCTTGTTGACCTTTCTTTAAACATTTTTAGCCATAATCTAGACATGTATCACCATTTTCACTGTGCTAGTGTTCCACAAGAGAAATTTTGCAAATCAATTTAAAAAAATTTAAATCATTTGGCCAGGTATTTTAGTTACACTCTGAGCTTTCTGTTTATAATTTGGGTCAGATGTTATGAGATAATCTTGTTGTCTGCAAGGCTTGGTAGATAGTAGATTCCTTAATGTAGCATTTACTGAACGTTTACATTGCTGGACACAATGGATTGGATGGCGATAGACTCGAGATAGAATCTTAAATCAGTCTTAGCTCTTGATCGCAAAGGACTCAATGTTTTATGAGATTCAATAACTGGTAATTCAAGATAAGATATTTTGAAATATATAATCTTTATTATTAGCAGAATGAACAATGATTAAGCAGGTTATGAGACAGAGTTATACAAAATTAAAAGTCATATTGTTTGAATCAAGCACTTATTTATTTGCCATAAATTTACAACTAGCAGTATTTATAAGGTTCTGTGATGAGCTCTATGACAGAAGAAAAAATATAAAACATCTGTTAAGTATTTTAGATTTAAGGAAACATTATATGGTTACCTTAAAGTTAGTAAGACCTGACCACAAATTAGTAAATGCCATAAAAAAGTTACTTCTCTAATCACAGGATATTTTATGGAGAATGTTATTTTCAGACAAGACTTGAAGAATAAGTGAGAATCGGATATAATAAAATGATCAGTGGCAATGTGAGAGTAAGTGTGGATTGAGAAAGCTAAGATAAATAAGGAAAAACTTAGCAAGTTGCACTGACTTGAGTATAAAGTCTGAAGAAATGAATAAAAGGAACCTGTGATAAATTAGATGGGGACAGGCCATGGAAGACCTCAAATGTCAGTCACTGAAGAGTCACAAATGTTTGTCAACAGAAAGCGAGGAAAGAAAATAACTCTTCTTTGGAAAATTAATCTGACACCATTTTGGAAAATAAATTAGTTTCGAAAGAATTTGAAAATAACATGCTGGTAGAATGATATCTGCTACTAAAATAGACAGAATTTGGAAAGAGGTAAAAATGTAGAAGATATATTAATGCTTAATTCGTATATAAAAAATGCTCACTTTAGCCGACTCTTCTACTTTTAATGGTAATTTGACCAAAACTCGGCTTTTCTATTTTTTTTTTTATGGACACGTTCAGCAGAAAACCAACTTTCTTGTTTATGTTTAGCTCCATGGCTTTGCGATTTAAAGACTCGCACTACATCTTTCCTCCTCATCTGCTCAAAACTAAGCTTTTTCTATAAAACAGAGTCAATTACAGTGAATACAGCCCCCTCCATCCACTGTTTTCTTCATATGTTAATGTCATAAACTGTGAGAGACACTGTCCTCAGCTTGGCAGGATTTTCCAGGTTTACGTGTGTTTACCAACTCTCGGCTGGCCATTGCATTTCCAAAAAGCCATTCAAAGGAAAACATGGTGGCAACCCACCTCTTGCTTGCAGTCTCGATGTTGTGTTCCGTACGCTTTGTGCTTAGAGTGTTACTGATATTTCTCTGGCTCTCTGCTTCCTGTTACCAAAACTGGCCCCTTGACCTCCTTTTCTCATAAGATGTTGTCTCTCAGGACCTGGGCCCGCCACCACTCGGCATTTCACCCTTCTGGACTCTGCCATTCCCGCCCTTCCCCTCCTTCCC
>NW_011888900.1:1659756-1667361 GCF_000151845.1 Pteropus vampyrus
TATAAGGTTTTCAATAAAAAATATATATTAAGATAAAACAGCAAAATGAATGTTTAAAGAACTTTAACTTTGCATATTGAGTTTGCTTTACAATCCTAGTATTTCTCACAATAGCACAGAGACTTTTGGCAACCGACCAACTGACTAGAATAAATTTCTAAAGGTTTTTTTTTTTTTTTGGTCATAAATAAGTAAGTTTTGTAAAAAGAGTAACTTGTTGAAAGGCGTGTGTGTGTGTGTGTGTGTGTGTGTGTGTTTTGTGTTAGTTTGCAATATGCTATCTGTGTCAATGACACTTGGAAAAGAAAAAATAATAATTTAGTTTCTACTTTTAAAGTCATTAAATACTAGTATTAGCAACAGACAAGTAATCAAGTAATTACTCTAGATGAAAGTCTGATTGCCCTGCATTATGGAACCACAGTTAAAATTATTTAACCCAGTTTTTTCACAAAGTCTCTGGCATGTTAAAAAAAAAATGTGTTTAGAGGAAGAGAGGAAAGCTTTCAGTGATGAAGTAAATTTGGGAACATTAACAGGATTTCTGTAACATCTTTGAGTCTACTAAATATTTCAGTAAATTAATACAGTTCCAAGAGAGAGACATGCTGCATACAGCATCCGGGGCTTATTCTCCCACAGGGCTCTTCCCCAGGTTCACGTCCCTCAGAGCGTTAGCTGCGACACATTGCAGTGGGCCTTACTGGGGCGAAGGAGGACAGAGTGGGATGGCACGGGGGTCCATAGGCAGGATTCTTAATCATTAGAGAATTATTCCATGAGGAGGTGACTGGTCTCTAAGAGCAGTCTTGAGTAAAATAGTACATTGCCTTTTTTCAATATTAATTCTTTCTAAAGGAATAGGTTTGCTAAGAAATGGATAAGGACTTTTTGAACAGAATGTAGCTTAACTGGATTCTTTAAATACAAACATAGAAATAAATATATTTTTTTCTGATTATTAAGATTATGAATCGCAAACCTATTCCTCTGGAAAGAATTACTCTTGAAAGGAGGCAATACACAGGGACGTATCCATGAAACCATCTCAAAATCACGTAGCTAGAAAGCTTCGGAGTCACAGCCTTTGGAACCGGTCACTAAAGAACTGACAGTGTTCTCATAATGCTCTTGCAGATGGCCTGCTTTTTATGATTTCGGGTGATGTTTCTTTGAACACATTGAAGAGGATCAAGAAAATCAGGCAAGAAACCCCAGTTCTTGCTTTAACGTCTAACGACCCCGATGCAAGGTCTGCGTGGGGGAGGGTGGTTTGGAGACGTCACATTGGAGGAGCTGTAGGAAATGCAGGTGGTGGCACATTCCCTGGGCTTCGCGGCAGAAACCAAGTGAGGCCCCCCTCAAAAATATGCGGACGTGATGTTGCCGAGGTGCTGGCAGCCACTGAATACAATGCAGTGTGTGGCAGCTCTTAGTTCCCCATGGCCAGTTGTCGTTGTATACGACGTGAGAAACTTGTCCACGAGAGCCTTTGGCGCTGAGGGCAGGCCTTCTCATGGAGTCATGGAGTTGGAAGGGAGAAGCTGTAATGTTGAGATACTTCAGGATCGGTAGTGACAGATGAGACCAACAGTCCCCAGCAGTGACTATCACCAGATTGTGCTTCCTTGCCCCCAAACGCCAGGTAAACCAGTCAACCCTTAGTGGTCACCTGGCCATGTTGCTGATGGGAGCTGGTGGCAAAAGTGAGCTGAGGACGCATCCTCCCCGCTCACCATGAGGTCTGGAATACCTCCGTGAAGACAGACACTCAGGCACCCGGGACCCTGAAAACACCAGACTGTATGCAGGTGTTTCCAACAAGACCGAGATGCCTTCAGCGCCGATGGAATGTGCTGGATCTGGTCAGGATGAACTGATTGAAAGAAATTCTTTTTCTTCTTTTCTACCCCTGCCCCCAACTCCCCATGACGTGAGACCGACAAGGAAACCAGATCACTAGGGAATTAAAAAATAAAGATGAATTCCTCAGGAAATAGAGGATCTATCGGCTCCTTACACAACTGAAAAAACGGTGAAAATATTTTGACCTCTGAAAGAAAATTACATCTTAACTATTCTGCAATTCTTCTCCTTCAGAGGTAATCAGGGAGAGTGCTTTTCTCCCCCATGCTTGAAGTTTGCATCAACCAATAGACTAAGTAACAAATGTGAAATAAACTCTGTGTTTTCATGAAGCTTACATAGCAAGGAACAGGTATAAAATCAGCCTTACTTCCTTTTAATAAATTAATCTATAAAGAAAACCAATGTTACCTAATGACCAAGTATTTATGTTCCAAGCTGGGATTTTTTTTTTTTAACAGAATATTTTTGTTTCAATTGGGACGAAACATCACAACAACTTTTTTTGTTGTTGTTGAGCCATTTTTAGTTGTAAGCATTTTAAATTAGCATACTTTCTCGAAGGAAGGTTACATTTTCAATCTGCATGGGGAAGCAGAGTTTTCCTAGTACTAAAGACATTGATATGCAGTAGCTTATTTACACTGTCAAATAGACTACACCAATTACGTTGATTATAAAGGTCACCGTGCATGGTTCCCTAGTCAGTTCAGGAGGCATAAGATTTCCTAATGCCATTCTGTTTTACACTGTTAGTCTCTGAAGTATTATCAATTTTATTTAACTTGAAATAGAACAGTATATTGAATGCCTTCGAATACAGAGAATGTACAATTTCGAATGCACATTGAGTTATATGAGGAGAATTTCATCAGAGATTCATGGATGTTAATTGTTAATGTCAGTCGAAAATCAATTAGTATTCTTTTACGATATAGTTTTTCAAGTTTAATTTTTTCCTTTCAGATTGAATGTTATTATCCACTATAACCAGTCAATTGTTTAAGTAACCTAAAGAAATATCTTGGATATATATTGAATAGAGCAATTAAACGGATTTTAATAAAACCTATCTCTTGATTATTTCAGATTTAGAGTGGCACGTAGCATAGGATGCATCAATCTGCACCAAAGATATTCTAAAGGGTTTTAGCAGTTAGCATCAAATTTTAAATTGTGATTTTTACCCTCTTACAAGTGGTTAACTTTTACAGTACATTATCTCATTTTATGGAAACTGATGAAATTAAGTGAGTACTATCTATTTCCATTAAGTGAGATAATGTGCCTTAAAATAATACTGTCAAATAGTTTTTCATTGCATGATTTTTTTTTTTTACAGCCTTTTGTTTGTAATCCTCTTTTAAGACTTTAAATGGAATTTGGTTCCCTACTAATTTTATCCTTTTCAGTTGGAAAACAGTAGCTTTTCCCCACCTTGTGTTTCTAATGGAGCTTGAAATTAACATAATGCTTTTGTTGTAATTTACTTTTTATTATCATGGGGGTGAAAATTGGAAAATGTTCATAGCGTTTTTTAGAAAACACTGCACAGTGTTAAAAGTATGTCAAGCAAAAGAGAGAATTTTTTGTAATTTTTTTGTAATGCCAAACACCGACAGATTGCGACATAGATTTTATCTTCGTAAATGAAATGTAAATAAATGACAGCCAGAAAGTCATAAATAGGTTGGTCACTTTAATCTTTGGGTGAATCCCTCTTCACTAAAATAAAGAACATGGACTCCCTTAAATTTAAAGAGTAATGACCTATTCCTATCTCTCTATTCAGTTATTCTGCCTGTGTCTGGCAGAAAATGAACATTAACCTTCAGAAGCTAATATTCTGCACTCGCTGTGTTGAGGCTGCTGTTTCTAGGATTCTGATTAGTGTGTACTTAGCCTATGTGGAGGAAGAAACCAAACGTTTCTGTCTGACGCTAAATCTACTCCCCCTTCATTTTATTTCACCTGTATTGAAAACTTTATTCCTCGATGTCTTCAACTGACTGGAAAGTGAAATAAAACTCTCCAGTGTGGAGATTCTGGTTTATAAATGATCAAGAATAAACCAAAATTTCACTTTCCAGTCAGATGAAGAGATTGAGGAATTAAAGTTTTTAATACAGGTGAAATAAAATGAAAAGGGAGTAGATTTAGCATCAGACAGACAGAAATGTTTGGTTTCTTCCTCTGCATAAAATACTGCCATTTGCAACAGCATGGATGGACCTCGAGATAATCATACTAAGTGAAATAAACCAGACAGAAAACCACATGATATAACTTACATGTGGGAAATAAACCTAAAAGCAACAAAAGAACAGGACAAACAAACAGAGATTCATGGACATGGACGATAGACTAGTGGTTACCAGAGAGTAGGGGGTAGGGGAGGAGGGAGGTAGATGGGGTAAAAGGGATCACATATGTGGTGGCAGAAAGAAATCTAACTCTGGGAGGTGAACATGTAGTGTAAATATATATATGCCTTATTGTTTTAGTGTACAGCTGAAGCTTACTGGATTTCATTAACCAATGTCACCATAAAAAAAATAATAATAAATTTAAAAAAACCTCAAGATATAGAAAGTAAAAGGTTATAATGTCAATAGAGTATTTGTTTCAACTTTTATTGTGCAAAGTATTAGGGCCTCTCATATTAGACAAAGGTCGTCAAGTATAGTTTTAATCAATCTAAAGAGGTATCCTTGGTCCTGGGTGTACATTACTCATGCCTACGGTCAATTGACTAAAAATCCAGTATAATTCATCTGGGATGAATGGCATATATTATATATCACTATCATGCAGAAAGTTTGAGAATTTTTGTCATAAAGTATTAGTAGCCTTTCTTAGCATCTAAAGGAACTTTACTGAATGCTTGTCTGAGTGTCTGTGGATCTTGGTGGTATAGGTAAAAAGCCCTCCATCTTCCCCATTTTGGAGAAATCTTACCTACTATTCTGGCCTTTGTAAAGTTGGAGCAGCCTCAACTGTCCTTTACTTGAAATGGGTATGAGATTTCTAAAGAACCGTGGTAGACCCGTGACACTCCGGGGACTTAGCAGTTGTCCACTGGCAACTGGTCAACAACAGTTTCCGTTACACGAACAATATTCCCAGCAAGGCCGAGAACACGACTCTTGTCTTCTTAATTTATTTTGAACATTTACCCAGAGAGGACCTTTCTCTGAGGCACTTTCTACACTTTGGTAGAATCCATACGTAGTGTCCCTTAAATTAAATAAGGCTAATTTTTCAAGTATGTTTTGCCTAATGGTTTTAACTGCCGCCCCTTCATTACTGACGTGGTGTCCGAATACTAGGAGGTGATGATCAATGAGGTAATTCCAGTGGAGGTGCAGTTTCAAAGTTAAAGTAGGTGTCTTTGCAAGACCCAGATTGTGGTTAATTATTCCTACCTGTTTCAATATGCTAAGTAAGTGAAAATTTATCCGAGTGTCCTTGTTTTGCCTGCTGGCCTGTCTGCAGGGTGACAGTCGAGGAGGGAATCTAATGGCTGATGGCAAAAAGCAGCCAGGTCTTTGATAGAACATGCATATGCATATATGCTAAGGCACACTCACATTTTATTTTTCCTCATTCCCTCTTTCCACTGGCTTTGCCCATCATTTTACATTTTTCATAACTATATTAATGATTCTCCACTTCTAGATAAAGTTGTTAACTCCTCCCATCTACATCTTTCAATTCTAACTATTCTGGCAATTTTGGCAGGTCTTCACACAGAATACAGCTATGTAATTCAAATATAAAATACAGTAATGTTTAAAATTTCTTTTTCATTTTTACAATGAAGAAGAATGACAGCATCAAACATTGGTGAAGATGTGGATGACGGAAACGCTCAAAATAATTCACATGAGTTGCAAGAGTCAGGTACAAAAATCTTCTGTGATAGTCCAAACTGGAATTGCCCACATATTTTTCAAAAGAATAATGAATACATATATGAAGGCATATTCATACATCAGAATGTTATATTTCAGTGGAAATTAAAATAATGTATTTTCACAGCAACATGGAAAGCAAATAGTATAATTCGAGTTAGTTATATACATATATATACAGTTCAAAAAATAAGGAAAATTAAACTGTAGTATTTGCGAATGCATATTTTGGTGTTAAAATGCAAAGAAAAGCAAGATTATTCTGAAAGTCGGGATAATAATTACTTTTCTGAGGGGAATGAAGGGTTCAGTGGATTACAGTGGGCATGAGGGGACTTGGGAGGGTCTCGTGATTCCGCGAATATTTACTTTGCAATAAACATGGGAAGTACATCCTATCTGTATTGGGTTCCTTGGGCTGTTACAACAAATCACCGCAAACTCGGCGGCTTCACACAACAGAAGTACATCCCGGTATGGTCCTGGAGACTAGAAGCCTTGAAATCATGGTGCCATCAGGGCCCAGCTCCTTCTATAGCCTCCGGGGAGGACCCTTCCTTATGGCTCCTGGCAGCACAAGTCCAATCTCTGCCTGCGCCTTCGCGCCGTCTCCCCACCGTGCCTATGTCCTTAGAAAAGCACCAGCACGTTGAATCAGCACCCAGCCATCACTGGGACCTCTCCTGAATTCGATTACATCTGCAATCACAGATATTGGGGGCTTAGGACCACAGGATATCTTTTGGGGACACAATTCAACCTGTAACACTATTTTTCTGCACTGTCCTACGTGTATTTTTATAATAAAAAAGTTTAAAAGTATTGGTTTATTAGAATGCATTATTTTTAATTGAAACAATTTTGAATTTTAAAATCAAATTTTAGATTATAATGAAAGATGGAGACTTTTATATATAATGTTAAATAGTTATTAGTATTATGAAGTTGATACCTTTGTTTTTTATTATTCTTTCTCAGGAGAACCATTCTCTTATCTAGTTATGGAACAACTCACCTTTCTGAAATTTATTTCAATTTACATGGTATTTTCTTATTAACATGAAACGGTCTGACTTAGAATGAATGCACAATTAAGAAATTAGGAAACACTACTAAGTTTTATTTTGATAAATTAATATTTTTGACATTTTCTACAAATGATATTACTTGAGAAAATCATTAAAGGTATGATTAGTAACTGATTTGATTTAAAACCTCTTAAAATCATTCAACCATGTATTTGAATATAATACATTAATCAGAATATTTTTTTCCAACTAAATGCACGTTTAAAAGTGTTTTATCTATTTTTAGTATGTTTTTAGGTTTTAAATCCATGCGCAGAGAGAGGGTACATGCATTTGGAAAATTAGTGAAATATAAAGCCCTTCAATATTAAAGATACGAGTGTAATTTATTAGTCTTTTGCTTATGATTTAAACCTTATGTTTAAATGATATGTTTTTCCGACAAGCTGTATTCCAGAAATTGAGTTTAACTCTTATGCACTTTTATATATCTTCTAGACAATATAATAAAATGTAAAATGCTTGCAGTAGAGAGCATTAAGAAAATTATTGCTCAGTTATTGAGAAGAATCTCTTTTGGGTGAAAATGTGACATAGCATAAATTCTCAGGGGCCCATAAAAATTCTAATGTTTACATTTTAATAATTAATGTAATTTATCAAATAGGTAAAATGATAAATAATAAAGTGTTAATTTACAAAGATGATGCCATTCTAAACTTGTAGGCACCTCATAGCATAGCCTCAAAATACGTAAAGCAAACATTGACGAGACTATAAGGAAAATGAATACATCC
>NW_011888900.1:1667411-1677134 GCF_000151845.1 Pteropus vampyrus
ACTCGGCGGCTTCACACAACAGAAGTACATCCCGGTATGGTCCTGGAGACTAGAAGCCTTGAAATCATGGTGCCATCAGGGCCCAGCTCCTTCTACAGCCTCCGGGGAGGACGCTTCCTTTTGGCTCCTGGCAGCACAAGTCCAATCTCTGCCTGCGCCTTCGCGCCGTCTCCCCACCGTGCCTATGTCCTTAGAAAAGCACCAGCACGTTGAATCAGCACCCAGCCATCACTGGGACCTCTCCTGAATTCGATTACATCTGCAATCACAGATATTGGGGGCTTAGGACCACAGGATATCTTTTGGGGACACAATTCAACCTGTAACACTATTTTCCTGCACTTTCCTACGTGTATTTTTATAATAAAAAAGTTTAAAAGTATTGGTTTATTAGAATGCATTATTTTTAATTGAAACAATTTTGAATTTTAAAATCAAATTTTAGATTATAATGAAAGATGGAGACTTTTATATATAATGTTAAATAGTTATTAGTATTATGAAGTTGATACCTTTGTTTTTTATTATTCTTTCTCAGGAGAACCATTCTCTTATCTAGTTATGGAACAACTCACCTTTCTGAAATTTATTTCAATTTACATGGTATTTTCTTATTAACATGAAACGGTCTGACTTAGAATGAATGCACAATTAAGAAATTAGGAAACACTACTAAGTTTTATTTTGATAAATTAATATTTTTGACATTTTCTACAAATGATATTACTTGAGAAAATCATTAAAGGTATGATTAGTAACTGATTTGATTTAAAACCTCTTAAAATCATTCAACCATGTATTTGAATATAATACATTAATCAGAATATTTTTTTCCAACTAAATGCACGTTTAAAAGTGTTTTATCTATTTTTAGTATGTTTTTAGGTTTTAAATCCATGCGCAGAGAGAGGGTACATGCATTTGGAAAATTAGTGAAATATAAAGCCCTTCAATATTAAAGATACGAGTGTAATTTATTAGTCTTTTGCTTATGATTTAAACCTTATGTTTAAATGATATGTTTTTCCGACAAGCTGTATTCCAGAAATTGAGTTTAACTCTTATGCACTTTTATATATCTTCTAGACAATATAATAAAATGTAAAATGCTTGCAGTAGAGAGCATTAAGAAAATTATTGCTCAGTTATTGAGAAGAATCTCTTTTGGGTGAAAATGTGACATAGCATAAATTCTCAGGGGCCCATAAAAATTCTAATGTTTACATTTTAATAATTAATGTAATTTATCAAATAGGTAAAATGATAAATAATAAAGTGTTAATTTACAAAGATGATGCCATTCTAAACTTGTAGGCACCTCATAGCATAGCCTCAAAATACGTAAAGCAAACATTGACGAGACTATAAGGAAAATGAATACATCCCGTGTGGCCTAGTGTTTTGGCCCTTCACGCAGTATAAATTTCCATTTTTTTCCCTCAAAGTAATAAAATTGAAGCTGGATGCAGGGCCTCTCCCCCGGCAGGATCCTGAGACCATGCGATGCAGGCCTTGGTAATGGATCGTGTGACGCATTGATTTGTACTGCCTCCAGGCAAATAATCAAATTTCCATCATGCTCTTTCCTGTGTCTGTGAACCACACAACAGAGACATGCCAGAGTTTTTCTGAATCTTTTTGCTTGTCATAAATTCATTTTCTAATCCATTCCTCGGGAAAGCTCACGGGTATAATACTCCTTGACGTCTTGCATATTTATAACTGATTTTACTGTGCCCTTTATTCCGAAGGACAACCTCACTGAATCTAAGATCCTTCCGTTACATTTTTCTTTCCTCGAGTAGTTCGTAAATGTTACTCGTGGCTTTCTGCCATAACGTGTTGTGTCACGAGTCTGATGGACAGTCTGGTTATCTTGCTTTGAGGCAGAATTTGGGAAGATCGTCTCATCGAATATTTTACTTCCTCTGTTCTTTTTCTTTCTGCTTTGAAGACTCTGTATTTATTAACATCAGACCTAAGACCGGTGTGCTGGACGTGCAGCCAATGCAGGTGCCAGAGACTCCTGCTCAGAAGGACCTTGCACTTGGAGTTTAATGCTCAGAGGTGGCTGTCTTGAATGTCTCGATAATTTTATCTTTGAATTTGCATTTTGTAAGTGAAGCCTGATGGGACAATGGAGCAGGTGTCCAAGGCACGGGCCTCATTTCACCAGAGTCCCACTTGGTGCAGCCTCCCAGCCTCCCAGCCTCCTCGGGATGAGTCCTTGGCCACCTTTGGCACTTCCCAGCACGGCACGGCCTCCCCCGTCACAATAGCCCAGCACTTGGTGGGAGACTGAGAAGGCGCAGGGAAAATCAGTGGCTGGCGCACGCTCGTGTCTGCATCTTGGAGCATGGCAGGGCAGTGGTCATGTCCACCCAGGCTGGAAGCAGCGTGACACGTTGGGCAGGGGACCGACTGGCTGGGCAAGTGCCTTGCTCATCCCTTCCAGTTACTGAGCGAGACTGGCAGGAAGGCTGCCTACCCTTGGCTGACTTCTCTGCTGTGATGTGGAACAGCTAGTCATGGTGATACAGGATGGTGCAGACACCCCCGAGCGAGGACTCAAGTCTTACACCAAGAGAGAGGATGCTCGACTGCATGCAGGAAAGAATCCAAGCACATGCCAGCGTTAGAGGCAGAAAGAAGCTCATTAGAGAAGAAACAGCACTCTACAGGCAGAGTGTAGTCTCCTCTCAGAGAATGAGAGGGACAGACAGACAGAGAGTGACCGAGAGGGCCCCCGAGTGTTTGGGGAAGTCAGTTTATGTGTCATTCTTAGTTTCTATGAAGTACAGTTTAAAGGCTTTGCTCCCCTTTGACGGTGCGGGTGTGCAGTGTGAACGTGGGAGCACGCAGCGTCAGGGGTGTGGGCAGAGCCTTCGTAACCCCAGCAGGACCCCCGTTTCGTTCTGTAGGTCCCCCATGGTCTGGCAGTAGCGGTGTCAGGCTTCAAATACAGCTCGGGTCACTAGCTGGTCTCATGCCTCTTCCCTATTTCAGTGGGAAGAGGTGATGCCTGGATGGGTTTTGCCAGCTCACCAGGCAGCTTGTCTGTCCAACAGCTGGACGGAAGGGGGATCAGCATCTCTGAACCACACGTGGTGAGGTGTAAGGTGTGATGCAGGAATCCTCTCAACATACCCCTGCCCAAGGGAGTCCGGCCTTAGGTAGCATATAGAAAACATCACAGGCTGAGAAAGACTCTACAGAAGAAATTTTAAAAGCTACATATTTCAATACCTTAACAGCGATTTCTCCTACTTTTTAAACAGGAACCCCAGTATTTTCAGTTTGTACTGAGCCCCACAAATCACCTAGCCTACCCTAATGTGACCTTCTTTGTCCATCTTCTGGATCACTCATTTCCCCGAAGCTTTTTAATTTTTTTATTTATGTTTATTGTCTTCAATTTTCTCTTTCCGATTCTTCATTTTACTTACTGCACTCTTCGTGGTGTTAGTTTGCTCATTGCGTTCCTTCTAATTTAGTTTCCACCCTTGAAATGTTTTAATTTTTCACTGATGCGGCCCCAAACTTCCCTCGCGTCTCCCCTCTTAAAGGGGCATCACCCCTAATTGCCAGTGTGCGCTGCTCCTTTGGAGAAAGCGGGCTGGGGAAGGAGGAGGGAGCGGTTCAGCTTCGAACCACTTCATGATCTCGTCAGTCTCTGGTCTTCTCTTTGGCGTGTTTTGCCTGTTTGCATGGACTTTAAGACTAAGACGTATAAACCAAGGAGCTGTTCTAGAGCTTTGAAATATTGTTTCAATGATATCTTTGTTGTTGTTTGAAGTCCCTATATCGTAATGATGAGGAAAATGGAAATAGTTTAATCCTCCTAAATGAGTCATGGAATTAGAAATACACTCAATGCAAAAAGGTGAATATTTTGTTGCACATTTAGTATAAAATAAGCAAAGATGAGACATTATCCTTTCGGAAGTATGGAGTGGAAATTTATTCTCAATTGCTTTGAATTTATTATCATTTGTTTCAAAAGAGATTTCAAGAGAATAACAATCTGTTCAATCTTAAATTAACCACTGGAAATATAGGCGGGTATGCTTCTATGCAACATATAGATAAGAAATACGTAACTATAAGATAAATGATATTTATAGCAGGCTTTTCTCAGTATAAAAGACCCTTAATGATGGTTCTTTGCATATGCATCAAATTACTTTATAGCACTATTTGGACATGACATTTTTAGTCATTACAAAAGCTTGTCGAAAAGATCGTATAGCAATTTTTCAAAGGATCACAAGAAAACAAGTAAATAAGAAGTTGCCTGAGGGATGAGGCTCTTAATGGGTGAACATTACATGTGTTAGACTTCAGAGTAGAAATAAGCATGGCAATTCAGCATTTCAAAGCATGCAAGGCTATTCCAACAGTAAGGCTGAATTTAGACGAGGAAAACAAAGCGATCTCTATCCTGCAATAATTTAAATTAAAATACATGAATGTTTCTCCTGGTAAGATGGTTACAATAAATGCTAGAGATGTTGTTAGTATTATTTTATTTAATACCTACCACAAGTAAAAGACACAGTGTTAAAATATTAACGTGTAATAATAGTACAATGAAATATTTCCTTTTCATTTTTAAAATAGTTACCTTAGAATTTGAATATTTTGAAGGTTATTAAACTGAGAGGTCTTTATATTTGGAACATAGATTTTTTTATTGTGATATAAAAATAAGCCTACCCCAAATAGGAGATCTTACCTCCTTAAAGAGAAATAAAAGGAAAACTCATTTAAATCAATGATCGTTCAGTCAGGAACCCCTGCTTATTGGGTGGAATTCTGGGTGGACCGAAAACGCGTCCTCTCCTTTGTTCAAAGAGCTAGCAATCCAGTCATGGAGCCTTATTCTCACATTTACCTGAATATACCACATTCTTCGAATAATGTAAAGGTCCTTAGGAAAGACGAATATTCTTTAATGTCATAATTATCCTAATCATTGCAACTCCCTAATTCATTTATTGTAAAGGATATACAACCATATAACATATACTGACGTCACATCATGCATGTAAAGACATAATACTTAATTTTAGGAATAAAATAGTTATTAAAAAACAAAGAACCTTGATTTTCGATTACCATCTTTACAAGAAAATGACTCTGCTGGGACAGTAATGAAAACGGCGTTAACAAATAGTTCTTTCTAGAGCCAAAGCATTTTATAGATTGTTTCCTCAATCAGTGGTTGAAAAACCATGGCCCATGTACCAAATCCAGCCTGCTGCCTGGTTTTGCAAATAAAGTTTTATTGAAACACAGCCGCGATGATCTTTTTCTGTATTGTGTATGGCTGTTTTCATGCTGCAGCAGCAGAATTGTTATAATAGAGACAGTATTGCCTCAATGTCTAAAATATTAATGTAAATACACACAGATATTAAAAACACATCATTTCCTTGGTAGACACTTTTTGCCCCGTAAATTAAGTTATGAGATCATGGTTTGGGACTGAAGAGGAGCTGGTAAAGTAAGGGAACTGCAGGTTGGAGGCGTAGGCGTCCAACGCTGACCCCATGGGGAGAGCAGAGATGACTTATCTGGGACAGAGAGCCGTTCTATTGAACGGGAAAGTGCTCAGAGACGTATAGATTTGCGATTTTTCTCTAGCAGCGCTCAGACTAGGACTACTAAGTATTGGAGCCTACCTACCGTAGTTTCTTTTTCTTTTTCAGTGTTTATCTAGTATCGTTTAAATCATTCCTTATTCCTTCTAGGACGTAGCAGAAGATTGATTTGAATGAGCCAGTTTGTATAATCTGAACTTTGCTTTCTATGAAATGTGCCTCTTCTTCTTTATTGAAAATCAGAAATTTCCCCTTCTAAATTGTTTCCTGCAATCCTTCACATTTTGAAAATATTTTTCATTTCGTTTAGTAATGGAGTTTTAAATAGTTAAAACAACGATCTCGTTTAAATAGTTAAAACAACGACTTCGTCTACTGCTCGATCCACTTGACCTCCAATGACATTCTGACTAACTTGGTCTTATGCCTTTTGGAGGTAATAATACTTTCTTCAGGAGACAGAAGCTCCGAGGAGATTATGCGCTCTGTGTTCTTCTCCCCACCAAGCAGTAGTTTTTTTCCACGTTTTTCTTGTTTTTTAAAGGAAAGTTTCTCTTTTTAAATCACCTGTTGACTTTTTGCAGATCTCGTATCACTAGTTAAGCTTTAAAAAGTTCTCCCAGAATCTCCATGCCTGACTTTTGCTTTTATTTTTCATTATTGATCCTTTTTCCTATTTTGGTCAAGTCCTTTTTAGATCATACAACTGCTTGTGTAGCGTCATCGAGCGTTTCCCATCATTCCTCCTTCCTTCATTACAGAGATTCCTTTTGCTCATATTTTCTGAATTTTACTTTCATTTTATTTGTGATGACATCTTCCGATCCTTGAATCTGTTTTAAACAATCCAACAGTGGTCATTCTTATTTACTCTCTAAACTTTTTGGTACACGCTTTTCTAAATTGAAGCTGAACGTCTGGCTGCGTTTGTGTTCTCTTTCTTGTCTACTACAAATCCCTCATCAAAGAATCATCAGCCACAATATGTGATTTTTCTTCTTTGGGGTTTAAGCATTTATGATTCTTAGAGACTGATTTCTTGTGTTTGCTCCTCGTTGCACTCCACTTGCCTGACGGGCTGTGGAAGAGTGCACGCTTCCTTCCTTCTCTGTGTACTCTGCCTTGTCCTTCCATTCACTCCTGACATTTAAATTGACAGTCCAAGTAAATTAAGCAGGTTTCTTTACAACAGGATTTCTGACAGCCTTTGATCTCTTAATGCACAAAAGGAAGAGAGAGTGTGCCCTGGCATTTCCGAATATATGAGAAGAATAGCTCTTTCTGAGAAAAGCAGATCAGGTGCTAGTTTTCACTAAATTTCACTCTGAGAAAAAGATCTAGGTGTTTTTTTGTTTGTTTGTTTGTTTGTTTGTTTTTTCTGGCGTGGTCTTTCTAAAGCTAATCGTTGCTGATTGGCTGAAATCTAAAACATGAATACTTAGAAAGCTTGTTTTATATTTGGGTCCTCTTTTAACAGCTATATTTTCATTCTTTCTTCATTATTGTGCTTTCTAAATTTCCTGTGAAGAGTTTGCATTAATTTTATACTAATAGAAAAGTACACTTTCTCTAATAAGAACCTTAAAAAAAAGTTGCTCTAACGGAATCTTCTTGATTTCTTTGTTAGATTGTTTTTGGTCTATTACGTCTCTACTTTACCATTTTGTTACTCCATTACAAAGAATTTGCTTCCTGTTTCTCTCTTTCTGGGATATGCCGTTATACCTTTATTCAATCGCTACTATAAAATACAAGCATCCTATGTATTTAAAAGGTATTTCAACTTCAGAATGAAGTAGCAGTCTCCATGCTGGGTATTGATAACATTTCTTATTACTAAACTTAAGTGTCTGGCTGTTAGCTTCCTCTCATTGTATCAGGACTTCAGAGTAGAAATAAGCATGGCAATTCAGCATTTCAAAGCATGCAAGGCTATTCCAACAGTAAGGCTGAATTTAGATGAGGAAAACAAAGCGATCTCTATCCTGTAATAATTTAAATTAAAATACATGAATGTTTCTCCTGGTAAGATGGTTACAATAAATGCTAGAGATGTGTTGATAGTATTATTTTATTTAATACCTACCACAAGTAAAAGACACAGTGTTAAAATATTAACGTGTAATAATAGTACAATGAAATATTTCCTTTTCATTTTTAAAATAGTTACCTTAGAATTTGAATATTTTGAAGGTTATTAAACTGAGAGGTCTTTATATTTGGAACATAGATTTTTTTTTTATTGTGATATAAAAATAAGCCTACCCCAAATAGGAGATCTTACCTCCTTAAAGAGAAATAAAAGGAAAACTCATTTAAATCAATGATCGTTCAGTCAGGAACCCCTGCTTACTGGGTGGAATTCTGGGCGGACCGAAAACGCGTCCTCTCCTTTGTTCAAAGAGCTAGCAATCCAGTCATGGAGCCTTATTCTCACATTTACCTGAATATACCACATTCTTCGAATAATGTAAAGGTCCTTAGGAAAGACGAATATTCTTTAATGTCATAATTATCCTAATCATTGCAACTCCCTAATTCATTTATTGTAAAGGATATACAACCATATAACATATACTGACGTCACATCATGCATGTAAAGACATAATACTTAATTTTAGGAATAAAATAGTTATTAAAAAACAAAGAACCTTGATTTTCGATTACCATCTTTACAAGAAAATGACTCTGCTGGGACAGTAATGAAAACGGCGTTAACAAATAGTTCTTTCTAGAGCCAAAGCATTTTATAGATTGTTTCCTCAATCAGTGGTTGAAAAACCATGGCCCATGTACCAAATCCAGCCTGCTGCCTGGTTTTGCAAATAAAGTTTTATTGAAACACAGCCGCGATGATCTTTTTCTGTATTGTGTATGGCTGTTTTCATGCTGCAGCAGCAGAATTGTTATAATAGAGACAGTATTGCCTCAATGTCTAAAATATTAATGTAAATACACACAGATATTAAAAACACATCATTTCCTTGGTAGACACTTTTTGCCCCGTAAATTAAGTTATGAGATCATGGTTTGGGACTGAAGAGGAGCTGGTAAAGTAAGGGAACTGCAGGTTGGAGGCGTAGGCGTCCAACGCTGACCCCATGGGGAGAGCAGAGATGACTTATCTGGGACAGAGAGCCGTTCTATTGAACGGGAAAGTGCTCAGAGACGTATAGATTTGCGATTTTTCTCTAGCAGCGCTCAGACTAGGACTACTAAGTATTGGAGCCTACCTACCGTAGTTTCTTTTTCTTTTTCAGTGTTTATCTAGTATCGTTTAAATCATTCCTTATTCCTTCTAGGACGTAGCAGAAGATTGATTTGAATGAGCCAGTTTGTATAATCTGAACTTTGCTTTCTATGAAATGTGCCTCTTCTTCTTTATTGAAAATCAGAAATTTCCCCTTCTAAATTGTTTCCTGCAATCCTTCACATTTTGAAAATATTTTTCATTTCGTTTAGTAATGGAGTTTTAAATAGTTAAAACAACGATCTCGTTTAAATAGTTAAAACAACGACTTCGTCTACTGCTCGATCCACTTGACCTCCAATGACATTCTGACTAACTTGGTCTTATGCCTTTTGGAGGTAATAATACTTTCTTCAGGAGACAGAAGCTCCGAGGAGATTATGCGCTCTGTGTTCTTCTCCCCACCAAGCAGTAGTTTTTTTCCACGTTTTTCTTGTTTTTTAAAGGAAAGTTTCTCTTTTTAAATCACCTGTTGACTTTTTGCAGATCTCGTATCACTAGTTAAGCTTTAAAAAGTTCTCCCAGAATCTCCATGCCTGACTTTTGCTTTTATCCTTCATTATCGATCCTTTTTCCTATTTTGGTCAAGTCCTTTTTAGATCATACAACTGCTTGTGTAGCGTCATCGAGCGTTTCCCATCATTCCTCCTTCCTTCATTACAGAGATTCCTTTTGCTCATATTTTCTGAATTTTACTTTCATTTTATTTGTGATGACATCTTCCGATCCTTGAATCTGTTTTAAACAATCCAACAGTGGTCATTCTTATTTACTCTCTAAACTTTTTGGTACACGCTTTTCTAAATTGAAGCTGAACGTCTGGCTGCGTTTGTGTTCTCTTTCTTGTCTACTACAAATCCCTCATCAAAG
>NW_011888900.1:1677184-1691403 GCF_000151845.1 Pteropus vampyrus
AGATAAATCCACTTCTTTTCAATGCTGAATGTTGACTTTCAGAAAAAATATCCCCTTTTTGACTCTTCAAATGCTTCTCTTGGCTGTATCACACGGTTTGTTAGTACAAGATACAAGATTTCTGGTGAATCATTTTTTTCTTGATCTAGAGGGTAAAACATATGCAAATTCAACTTGAGGTTTTGATATATGTTAATAGGCAAGTGACGTTTATCACTTTAACTAAGTACAGACATGAAACTAATAAAAATGATAATTATTATTTTAATATTATCTCAAACGGTGACAGGACGCAGTCCCACCGTGCACAGACAACATCAGAAAGGGACATTCTGTGAAAACAAACACTCCTCTGATTCAGTTCTTCCTATCTTTTTTCAAAGATTCCGTGTTCAGAAAGTAGTCATCACCATCATTTCTTTCTTTTTCTCCTATTTTCTAGCCATCTCAATATTATTAACACATGCCAAGACTCATTTAAAAAGAGGACTTAATGTATAGCTACTTTTTGATGTATTGGCCACTAATAACTAATAATATTGCTTAGAGAATGATAACGAGATATGCTAAGTAAGTAGGATGCTTCCTCGAGCACTCCCTGTGGGGGTGAGGGGGTGGGATGAACAAGGCTAGGAGTTTTCTCATAGCTGTTAACATGATGAGTGTGGCTTTCAAAGGCAGTTTTAATTTGTAAATCAGTTATTGTTGAAAGTAAATTAAAAATCAGATTGTTGTTAGTAAATTATAAAGCAGATATGCATATGAATGCTAATGTAGTGTTTTTTAAACAGTTGGCTGTGTGGGGGGGACTCGTATAATTCAACGTCTTTAGACATCTATGCATATTTTTTATTGTAGATCAGTTCAAAATGTATTAGCACATGAATCTTTATAATTATAAATCTTGTTAAAATTCATCACCGACTGATTCTGAAATACTTTTCTTTGACTCCCTTGGACCAAACAATTTTTCTCTATGTGATGGAAAAATAAGTGATTTCTATGTAAAAGTTTTCGCAAATAATATACATTATCCTCAACTCTAGGAAACCATAGATTTTGATTGCTCTCTGAAATTTCCCATTCTTTTGTTTTCATAAGACAAGTTCAGGCTTTAAAATTAGAAGTGTCTCTACTCTTTTTCTGGAGTCACAGGTTTCCTGCTGATGCTCACTTAGCTTCAAAACTCAGAAATTTTCCTGGAACTTAATCATAGTAAAGCACCTTCACACACACTGGTTGATCGACATATTTTTTCTTTCCCTTTTAAAATAAATGAGAAGCTTTCTCATGACATCTTCTAACCCAGGAACAGGACCTGACATAGCAAGCTCTTAAAAAATGTCTGTGGAATGGAATAAACACCATGTACTCTAAAAATAATACTTCCAGTGAGATGTTTTTGATATATTTTATTAATTGTATGTGATGAACTGTTTCCTCATATTAAGGACTATTTTTTCTATTTACTTACATTTATTGATAAGTATAATTATATTTCTTATGGGTACATATAAATCATCTGTTTAAAAAACAGAAGTATACAAGACGAGGTTTCACTCAGGAAATACACATTAGCTTTGACTACAATTTGGAAATTGCACAGTAGATTGTGCTAAGAATAATATATATATTTTTGACTCTTGCAAATTCGTTTTTATTGGGATGTAGGGGATGGGTTGGGAGATATCACTGTGGATGGTTACACCCCACCAGAGTGCCGTCCATTCTAATTTTCCTGGGACAGCTTTGAAGAGTAATATCTTAAATAAAGCTTGGTTTAAGAAAATAAGTAGTCTATGGCCATGCCACCCTGAACAAACCCGATGTCTGATTTCAGAAGCTAAGCAGGGGTGGGCCTGTTTAGTACTTAGATGGGAAACCACCTAGGAAGACCAGGTGCTGTATGCATAAAAAATAATAATAAACAAATAAGTTAAATAAATAAATAAGAAAATAAGTAGCAGAGAATGGTCTATTATGGAGGCCAGCATAGAAAGGTATCGACTTCAAAAGAACCCTGAACTTCTCGAAATAGGGGGGAAACAGGAGGGGGAAAAAAGAGAGAGAGAGAACTGCATAGTAGTATTACATAAGAATCTCCTTAGGATTTGATTCAGGTTCGTCCAAACTTCTTTACATAGCTATTCTTTTCTCCTCCTCCTCCTCCTCCACCACCTTAAAGAGTGATATAAGATTCATTAATCATTTAACGTTTATTTTACTATTATTTTTCCTGACTCAAACACCTCTAGGAAAATAAGGGGAAACATATGCTTTGACCCTTAACTTCCTAAAGATTTGTAAAGACATACTTTTCGTGGAGAGCTCAGATTGGAAAAATACGAAATGGCAATAACTTGATGTGGGAGGGATTCAAAATGTGAAGTATGGAAGCAGAAATGAAAAGTTTTATGTAGGGAGAAAACCCAACTCAGATTGTAAGACTGTAAAGAAAGTGAAATGGAGAAAAACCCAAACTCCTTGTTTTTAGTGATAAAACTTACGGAAAAATTATTAATGCCCTCATTATTTTGTGGTGGATGTGTGTGTGTGTGTGTGTGTGTGTGTGTGTGTGTGTGTGTGTGTGTATCGATTAAGTCAGATTGGTACATAGAGCTTTCCTAAAATTAACTAGAGTTCCCCTGGTTTAATTTGGTCCTCGGTAGAATATTCTGCATCCACCTCATTGAGCAGCAAAGTGTCATAATTTAATTGGGCAGAACTCAGGTAGAGAAGCTCTCCCCTCTCTTCCTGCCTTCTTTCCTCTCCAGTCTTTCCTTTTTCCCTGTGTTCAATTGTACAAAATTGAGTTGAAGTGTACACTTTAGGTCTCGGAAGACGGTATATAGAGCAGCTAAAATTGAGAAGAGGCACGTGGGGGAAGTTCAAAACACCAGAGAACCCCAACCTTGCACAGTTGGCTCTGGATTTTCACCCTTTTTTTTTTTTAAATCAGTGCCTTGAAGTGATGGTTTCTTTCTTTTATTTATCAATTTATTATGGGTTCGCTTGATGCTTTAAGTGATTGCTCTGTATACAACATTTTTTTCTGAATCATTGCTGGGTTCCAGAGCCTCTTAAGTCATGTCCATAACACATTAGGGTTTTTCGGGACTACTGCATGCAAAACATTTTCCAAGGTTTCATGAGGAATATAAATAAGACGACTGGAATTCTTGCCTTTTGAACTGTTTAGAATTTTGTAACGAAGACAGAAATGACTCATATAGCAGCAGGTGGAAAATCTTGGGAATTCAACAATTCTCTTTTTTCTCAAGTACTCTGAAAATCTTCATTGTATTACAGAAGGACCCAAGAAAGCCATCATTGCTGTGCTGTGTATGTATAAAAATTACAGAATTAATTGTCAGCAGAAATCTCTAGGTCACAAAGCTTTTTGTAAAGAGCCAATTTAAGGAAAGTACTTCAGCTTTCATCCAAACCCAGCACATTATGGTGCTAACGTCTCCCTTTGTGTTCTTTGTGATTCAAACCCTGAGATCTGAGTGACAGAAGGGTACAACTTGCACCTGTAATTCCTTTTCAGAAAACAAAGAATTCATTTAAAAACATATGTCAAGAGCTAGAGCTAAATGATTTTTTTTTTTTACGTTCAGCTCAGATTAAAATGGCTTTGAATGTAATAAAAACTCCTTTAATGCCACATATTTCTATGCATGACTTTAAAGCCATATTCCAAATGGTGACTAAGATCACAAACACAGACAATGAAGGAATGCAGACTCTGGAACAGTCGCAATGCCATTATGTTCCAGCTTCAGTCTTCGTGAAAACATAAAATAGAAAACAGAGGTATGAGCTATTTAGGAAATTTAAGAAAGAAATTTTGTAACATCGTTGGAATTTTAAAAATTGAATCTTTCGTGTTCTGATAATTTTAATTTATATATCTTAGATCTGTAAATCTGTTTGTTGTGATGCAGTAAAATGCATTAGGTACAGATAAAGAGAAACGTGGAAGAATGGGGCCGATAAATTTAGAATTTTTATGTGGCTGAATACCAAAATTATTTAAGGTCGTCAGATGTCCAGAATACACATATTTATGTTAATTTTGCTTCCGTTACTGGTTGCATTATATTTCATATTTACGGTTCAGCTTTTACGTTACTGTTTTTTTTTTTCCATAAGACTAGACATGTAGAAACAAATACAAGAAAGACAAACTCGGTGATTTATAAACAGCAACAACAAAAACAAAAAAACAATGTGTATATGTGACATTCATTTTCCTTTGAAGTTTCAGCTTTGGAACTTAAAATCTTTGTTTCTATGCCATGTGAGATAGTTACTCTTTGAAATATTTTGAATGGATCAAATAGTTCATCTTATAAGAGATTTCAGAAGTGGGGTTCGACACCTGATATTTCGGAGAATCTAAGTCTCATGTTACTTTTTCTTTTAAAGGTTATCTCAGCTCTATCCTAATATCTATTCATTCAACAAGTGTTTATTGAGCTTGTAATTGGTAGCAGGAGTACATGGATGGTGGACTCGGTGTTTACAATATTTATGTCTCTTAAGAAAGAGAAGCTGCATAATAATAAAGAGAATGTCAACCAAAAAAAGGCGAGGCTCCTCTCTGTGCTTACCCATCCCTCCCTGCTTGCTGGACTCATTCTCTGGAGGCAGTAAGTAAGCAATTCGATAAATTAGATAAACTTGTCTTGTTGATATCAGAAAAAAAATTTCTTCTCCCACAGTAAACTTGTTGGCTATTGGGATCCTTGACTAGCAAGTCAGAAAAACCAGGTCAAACTTGCGTAAACGTGTGTGCGCGCATGCGCGCGTGCTTTTTTTTTTTTTTTTTTTACTGTCTGATAATAGCCTCGCTGGACCCATGAACTCCTGTGGCTCGCTGCATCCTTCTGTCCTTCTCCTGATCTGTCTCTTGCTTCAGCTCCCAGTCTTGCTCTCTGTCTCCAGCTCAGAATCCGCCTCTGCCTCTTTCCGCAGAGAAACCTTCTCCAAGGTCCGCAAACGCGATTGCAGGTTTATGTCATTCCACCGTAAGGCCTCAGGGAAGAAGGCGCCTCCACTAAATGGATGAAAACAGAAGCCCAGAGAAAGACTCGGTACTGACCTAGGTCGAATTACCTGCCCTGTCCTTGGACTGGGGTCCCTTCCCCAGGCTGCTCCGACTGGCCGGCCGTGGGCTGAGCATCCTTTCCTGTGGCGGGAGAGAACCGGGGTGTTGTGATTAACCACGTGCATAATGTAAGTGAAAAGTAATTACTCGATAGAGGTGGGCGCTTTGGTCACCAGAATAAACGGTTATGAAGAGACCCTGAGGTCGGACTTCGCATTATGTCATCCATTAGGGAAGGTGTTCTCACCTACAGAGACATTGGGCCATAACAAGTTGGCTGCGTGACCAGGATGTCTAGACAGTGACCGTCACCGCCATGCGTCTTCTGTCTCTTGCTTTGATTTGTTGATCCGCTTGACAGCAAGCACACGCTGAACTGCTTGTGTTTTGAGTTGTGCGTCTTTGTGTCGCATCGTTGCGTCCTACCAAGAACCTGTTATAGATTTAGGCAACCTAAGTCCACAGTGTTGAAAATGACTGGGCCTTGTGGTCCAGGGGATGGGCCTGGAGCCTTCCTCAAAGGGGCCCTGGGTGGTATGTCTCAACCAAAACCTACCTCCTGTGTTTTAGAATGAAGCCGTGACTGAAGCGAGGCTCGGGGGAAAACTGCCCTGTGGCCTGTTGGTTTTGTGATTCGTCAGGTGTGGGCCTCCCGTGTATAGAGGGCTCAGAGGAAAAAACTGCGCCATGTGGGACATCCCGGCCCATCTGGGTGATCTCTCTCTCTCTCAGGAAGGAACAGGCCATATAGTGTAGGAAAAGGGAGAGATAGAGAAGAGAGACTAAAACAGCCATTCGGTGGCATTTTGAGACCCACAGTCTTAATTGCAGGTGGTTCACCAGGACCTTGAAATACCCCCGCTGGCACTGCTGTAGCCGCCTGCGCTTGTCACAGCAGAGAGTCCAGTTCTCAGGGTCCAGCCCCAGTACTGCAAAGAGGCTGATTCTGACCCAGTTTAGGCCCGAGGACTTTAAACCCTACACAGCACCCATTGCCATGGGGCGGTCCCGAAGCCTGACAGTACCAATTCGTGGCTTCCTGGAGGAAGAAAATTATAAAGGTAAGCAGGTAGAGAGGATCACACTGGTGTGTATTTAGTGATTAAAAAAAAAAAGAGGGAGAGAGAAATGAATGAAAAACAGACACAGGGGAAGGAGACAACAAAAACAACAGCGAAAGCGAAACCGAGGTCGACGAGCCGGCACACTGCACATCCGAGGTTTAAAAACATTAGGTAACAAAAAGGTAGAAGAACGCCCAAAGGCTTTTTCAACTCTATAATAACGGTTTTGAATTAGTATCTGCAGAAAATGCGCTGACCTTAAACCTTCCTGGACTGCATCCGTCCTGGGACTTGAATTCAAGGTAGGCCTGGACGGATGTCCCACTAAATTTACACATGGTGCCTCAATTAATTTAGAGAAGATACTGTCTGTGAAATAGAGAGAAATAGCTGTGCCTCCTCAGAACTGTTGCCTGGTTGAAATTTCCCGTCGTCAAAGTATCCGTTGCCCTAAAATATCTCATCCAGGGCCTGGTTGCCTTGACTTAATGAATAAGAAATTAAAATTAAATTAAGTGTTTGGCACTTACACATTGGCTTGACAAAATGGGACCCAATGGGCTTTACCTCCCAGTTAAAATAGTTAATGTGGTCTGAAGTAAATTAAACAGGGCCTTCAAGGCCTGAAACTGATTATGTAAGACCTAATTAGAAAGGGATGAGTCTCTTCGCTGCTTCTTCATGTGATAACCCAACTCGGCCTGTTTTTCAACCTGGAAAAAAATAAATGGCGCCTGAAAGTGGGTTATCTCAACTTTAACCCTGTGGAATTAAGGTCTCCACAGCCACTATTGCACCTGTACTCGGCTCCCCATGGGAAACGTCGATGGCCTTGCCTCACCTGTGCACAAGGTGACGAGGAAAACCGGGTGCTCCCTCCTTGGTGCCGTGAGGCCATTCGAACCGCAAGCTCCTGGACCCTCTGCCACGTGGGCGCCCTCGCCGTGGCCCGGCGCTGAGACACGGTGAAAACCCCGAGGCCACCGTCTTTTTCTTGCGCTCTCGAGACGGTTCGGACCGGCTTGGGAGGCGCGCGCTGCTCCCCCCAGACCTCAGTGCCCTGTCCAGCTTTTCGCGCCTTCTCGATACGAGACGGAGTCGGACGGCAGCGGCGTGGTCGCCCCAACCAGACTTTGGCTGCGGGTCCAGCTGCCGCTGGGGACGGCCGTGGCGGAGGGGGTCGCGGGAAGAGTGGGAAAGGGACCGGGAGGGAAGCCGGAGAGCGCACGACGCTCGGCTGGGAGGTTGGCGCCGCGGGGCCGCGTCTCCATCCTTCGGCACCTGCGCACGGCCACGCAGAGCCGGCCCGAGCGGTGTCCCGGCCAACGGCGCGGGAGCCGTGCGACCTGTCCCTCGACCGTCCTGCGCAATCGGGGCCGCCCAGCTGCGACTCCCGACCTGCCTTCCCCGCGGCGCAGTAGGCGCTGCCGTGACCGTGGCCGTGACCGCGACCGCGACCGCGACCGCAGATGCCCCGTGCAGAGAGCTGCAGGTGTTCGATTAAACGCTTCCGGGGTGAGGAGAACAGTGAGTACTGAGCAGACAGGAGGAGCACAGAGAGCCTTCGCGACAGGGAGGGGCGCTGCTCAAAATGTATGCGGCTGACCGTGCTGGCCAATTTAGAGAAAGAACTCCTAGGAGAAAAAAATTGTAATATTCTGGCTTATATCCAGATATATATCCATGAAGCACCTTTTAGGCTTTGCCGGTAAGTTGGGTCCCAGTGGGGTGACTCTGTCCAGTACCCATGAGGCACGTTGGTAGGAATCG
Source organism: Pteropus vampyrus (assembly GCF_000151845.1). NCBI lineage: Eukaryota > Metazoa > Chordata > Mammalia > Chiroptera > Pteropodidae > Pteropus > Pteropus vampyrus. Next base: position 1,685,132 of record NW_011888900.1, read on the forward strand.
CCTCTTTCTTTGCCGAGTGTGCTCTTTGATTGACATCCCTTGGGACCCCAGTAGCCCTATATTAAATTAGGTGTGAGGTTGTTATTAACGCTGGCTAGCTTACATCCTCCACAAAGCTTACATCCCCCTTAAAGAGATTCATCCGCAGTGCAGAATATTAACAAACAGCCTCTAAAACGATTCACTGTTCCTGAGGACCACCCCACTGATGCGCATCCCAAGGGCGGCCCTACATCTGCCTCAAATGCAGGGGGCTCGAGGGATCTCAACTTGTATCTTCCGATGTTCATTCAGAATGATCCACTAATTACTTTCAAGGAAATTTGGATATCCAGAATGCAACGTTTTAGTTTGGAAATAAAACTTTTATTTCGGATCCTTCCATAGAATTAGCCACAGTACCTCTTCTGAGCTTAACCAAAGGCTGAACTCTATTTAGATATGAAATTTTATTAATTATTTCCGTTTCCCAACAGAAATGTTGATTATAGCACCTGGCCCAACAAGCAGTCAAGAAATGGGTGTTAAATATTGTGATGTCTTCTGGGCGAATCCTAAAACAGAGATGAATGCAATTGATGCAGTTCGCGGAGGAACTCCTGACAAGTTATTTGAAGTAGATTTATATGATTTTAGTGGAAAACCTGAGGCTGTGAGAGAGTCTTCTGGGAGTATACTTATTAATACTGCAAGGGAGGCCCACAGAACGTTCCACAGAACGTTTGGTAGAGAGACTAATGGTGCGTGAGCTGAGAAAAGATGCTTACTCTCCTAATGGAAGGAAAAACAGGAGGACGAAGCCTCGCTTACACCAGTGTCAGCAGTAATGAGGAAACCTGCCGTGACGGGTTTTTCTCCTGTGGAGGAGAATGGGCTGGACCGAAGTCAGAGATAATCTGGGTGATTTAAGAAAGATGTCTCAGGTGTCAGCTCTGGTCGACAGGCCATAGCTAGTCATCTCAGAGGACGGTGCTGGGAAGGACTTTACAATACATGGAGCAGGAAATGGGGCTGTGAGTAGCCAATGGTACCTGCCATGACCGGTACCTGGGAAGGGGGGGACCAGGCTGGGAGGCGCTGGCCATTCAGATGTCACCTATTTGGTTTCCCTGGTTGGAGATGAGAGAGAAATCAATCAAAGACAGAAACAACAAATATGGTCCATTAAGGGAAAAATGGATGGGGGAGCATTATTCCCGTCGATCGAGCATGATAACTTGTAGCTTATCCCCAAATTTCACTTGAACTAGTGTCAGACTGGGAAATTCCAAGAAGATGAATGGATCTGCTCTTTTCATTATAAAAACACTAGATATTTCTCTAGTTTTTGTTTTGTTCTTGTCTCAAAAGAAAATTTCATGCTCATCGAAATTTATCTCATTTTTGCAAATTTATGACTTAAATGCGCACACACGTGTGTGTGTTGTGTGTATGTGTGTGTGTGTGTGTGTGTGTGTGTCTGTGTGTATGTCCACAAGATTTGAATCCAATTTCTGATTTTCTTAACTCCTGTCAGTACAGCTTAAATCCAATAAGACTCAGCGGGCATGCCAAGCCATCCCGGGTTTTTCTTGCAGTTTGGTGTTTAATCAAGAGGTCCAATGGCATTATGCAGATCAAAAACAATTTTGAAAATGCCATATGGCAACTCCTGCTAAATACAGGTTTTAAGCCACAGTGGATAATAAGATCTGCTCTGTCAGAAAGAAAAAAAAAATGTTCATCATGTTTGGGATGATGTGGTAATTGGGGAGCTTCGAGGTGGGAAAACCAAATTGTGCGGAGGCGGGGGGTAGGCAAGTAGATATTGCAATGGAAGGAATGTTCCTTCTGCGTGGAATTCTCTGATGTGTTACCTTGCACAAATGTTAAAAAGTCAGTGTGGGAGGATTTATTAATTTTTCAGGTTGTTTTTTGCATCATAATTTATGAAATATGCTTTTTGTTATAGGCAAAGTTTACTAAATTCAGCTTCTTTCAGTCGTCTCTTTAATTTCTTAAGGTAAAAAAAAAAAAAATACATGATGTGTTTAAGTGAACAGAATACAGGATTCAAAAACCCGGAAGGTGGGGTGTGCAAACTGTTGTATCTATGCTGAACAAAGAATCTCCCAGCCCGAGTCTGTACCTTCAGCCACAATCAAAGCTAGGTGGCCCTCTAGAGAGAAACACATGCTCTAATTAGAGCAGTCAGAAAGACAGAGAAGACAGTTTTTTGATTTTTCTCCTCCTCAGCGTCAAGTTTAATAATGACTTAGAAACTCTTGCAGAACTTTTACTGGAAGGCTTTGAGCATGCATGTGACATTGGCTCGAATCTTTGGAACATTTCCCTTGCAATTCTGAGATTTTTTGGCAATTATACAGCTCCAGATGGCATGTGCTTGCCTAGAGGCGTGAGACGCTTTGTCAATGGAGTGAATTCTGAAGTGATTACATATTTATGGATAGTTCATGTTTTTTCACATCACCTTGTAAACTGTATAAAATTATAAAACCAATAAGCAGTCAACCTTTAAAGAAAAATAAACGGGAGCCAATCAAAATAAATAATCTCTTTTATACGATAAAAGAAGTCTTATTAAATTGCATTCCATCGGGGCGACAAATTCCGCAATTCTGTGGACGCCACCTGCTCTTCCCCACGCTCTGTGAGAGGCCCATGCGCATGGTGGCCTAGGAGGTGTGGCATCCGTCCTGTCTCGCGCATGTCTGCAGATAGACGCTCCCAGTCACGGAGCCCACCAGTGTTCTTGACCGTTCTCCTGTGGTATTATCTTTTCTACAGATTGTCAGCTACGAAATGTCAATTCAAAAAACATTTAAGAAACAAGAATTATCCTCCTATGACATAAGAATATAAATATCCATTGGAGTAATTTTATTCTAAAAAACTGACATTTTTATTGTGTCTCCCAGCTTATCAAAAACCCCACTCAGATACATGATTTCACTGATCGTCAAAACAACCTGTAACTTGTGTATGGTTGACACAGTCATTTATCATATGGAGTAATGCATATGGGCTCGTTCGGGAGGCATCTTGGGACCTCAGTGGTGGAGGAGAATGGAGGAAATAAATCAGGACTGAAGTAACCCACCCAGATATGGACTTGGTTCCCTAGGCAGGTTAGTAACCCTCAGTGTAAGCCACAATATCTGAATAGACACTAGCTTTCATCTGGATCAGTGTCACGATCCAATAATTTCAGATCCAGTAGTTAGGGTTTTGCCGAAGTCTCTGAAAAATGATAATACTCAAATTCAGATGGGGAAGGGACGTTAAATGTGTCTGAAGGGTCCATGAATTTTGATAAAAATCATTAAAGATAAAAGACACCTTAACCAATCATCAGGGAGAGTAGCTCTTCTAAGTTGGCAGGCTTTAGAAGATTTTATGTGTGTGCGTGTGTGTGTGTGTGTGTGTGTGTGTATACACACACTAGCAACTGGAATATTTATTAAAAAGTAAGGCACAGACCAAGTTATATAGATTAGAGTTAAAGATAGACTTAGAATAATAAGTAGGAGAAAATAATTCAAATAAAGTATCCTCTGTACCAGCACAAAACCCTCTAACTTGCGGGGCTAAGCCTGCTGCTATTCGATATATTGATGGCCTTAAGTAGGAATGGCTCAGCAACGTGATATAAATTACAGTTTTCAAATAGAAGGTATCAACGTCTGCAATCAAGAAGAGCAGAGAGAAACATTAATTTTGCACAGGCCACATAATAGAGCTGCTTATATGATGTACATGGTATGACATAGATGTTTTGAAAATGGGATATTTGACACAATGTAAAAAAACTTAAACCGAGCCCTTCTCAAACTAAAAGTTATACATTTTCATAAGCTTCATCTCTTTCCTGTGATCTCCTTCTTTATAATCTTTACCCTTGAAAGCTTCGCACACCATGTGATTTTTTTCTCTTTGTGACAGTGATAATCTTACTTTATTAAGAAAATTTTATGGGCACATTTTATATTGATTTAATATTTATTTGTATTCTTTAAATGATGGTGGAAACGACACATACTACTTAGAACAATCACACTTGTCCCACCCTTGTGCGCAGGCCTTTCTGTAATTATAATTCATGATTTTCTTAAAAACACATGGTCATTTATGATTGATGGTACCTTCTATAAAATGTGAAACCTCGTATCCGGGTAAGAAGGGCAAAGTGTCCTTTATTTCAAAACAAATATTAAGTATTCTCTGAGAGAAAATGCTGTATATAGTTGAAATGTTGGGAATATTTTAATTTTTCTTCGTAATTTTATAATAGAGAAGTTAACTAGTAGCTAGGCAAAAAAAAAAAAAAGACATCACTAACCATTGAAAGTCAATGATCTGAGAAATGGTTAAAATCTTATTTCATCGTTGAACTTGTGTAATATGTTAATTGGATAAAGAACAGCTGTGGTCGCAAAATAAGGCTGTTTTCATATCTTGACCATTTCAACAAATGAGCAATAGAAAATTGACTCAATCTAAGATACGAATTTATATTAAGATGCTGCCATATTGTTAAAGCCCTCAGCACCAGGCAGCATCCACTCAAACTCTCTCTGCGTTAAACGCACCTTTATCCCAGATCTGAAACGAACTCCACTAATGATTTTTCTAAGACAACGAGCATCAATGTTTATTTGCATTTATCCACAGAATTCCACCTGTTTCATTGCTCTTCATTTCTCTTCATCTCATCTCCCAGCTTCTACCTGGGGTTCTTTTCTTTGTGCTGAAGAAAATCCTGTAGGATTTCTTTTAGTAAAGTCCTGTTGCTTCTGTTGTCTGTGTGCGTCTCTGACTCAAGAGGAGAATTTTCTTTGAGTGATAACCAATGAGAGTCGCTACCGAGGAAGTCTCGCCTACGTGTAACTGGATTTTCAGACAGTGAGGAAGTAGAAGTACAGTTTGAAGAGGTAACTAAAAATTAGCTGAAACTCATGAAAGATATCAATTTACGTATTCGCGAATATCTACAAGCCTTTTAGTAGGATAAAGATGCGTTTATACCTAGACACAACATAAAATAGAATTAAAATGCAAAGAAGGCATTTACATTCTAAATTAGCCAGAGGAGTGAAAATCACGTGCATCGTTAATGCCCGTTCAGAATGATGCAGTAACTTCCCTAGTAGTTAGTTCTGTGCCGGTTCCCATAGTGATTGCACAGGTAAGTCTCTTTCTGAAACAGTTCTTTTTTATAAGAAAACCAGACGAATATATTTTTCACTTTACCTCATAAGAACTTTTCTCTGTAGGCTCTTGTATAAGTATTAGATAGATTAATATGCCTTTCCCAGTAATGTTTAATCACCAAATTTATTTTTTCTCATCGAAATGTAAATTATCCTTCTCAGCTGTGATAATATCATGTAGAGACTAACAAGGTTTAAATTCACGTAGTACCTGATTTCGTAATGCCTTTCTCATCTTGCTTGTGCATCCTCTTTCGAGTGCATAAGGGGAATTACTGAAAAGTAGCACTCATCGGTATCTCATAATGTGGTCTGTAGTTCTGTTCCCCAAAAGAGTAATGGCTGGAAACCTTTTCTGGACACACTGCATTTCCTATGACTGCTCTGACTTTTCTCTTTTTCTTAACTTACCTCTGTCCCTACTCTCATGCTCTTCAGTACCTGACGGAGCACATGGTATTCTGAAGACCTCTGAGCTAAATGTTGGTAGGTGGCAGGTCAGACAGTGACACGGTTCTACGTTTGTGAAAAACCAATACTTAGCAAGTTCCGTATTATAAAAATTGCTAACGAAATGGTTTTTGAAATGCTGCTTTTGTGAAAGAGCGTAGGAAAAGAACCTCATACCAATATAGTGTATATAGAACATGGCCGCTAACTTAAATTCAGTTAATTCTGAACATACTTGTCTGCATAGTTTTAATATTACATTATTCTTGTTCTCGTGCCAGTCCTGTCTAAACGTTATTCCATTTGTTTTATTTATTTGCATTTTACACTTTAATGCTGAAAGTTAGTAATCAATCAACACATTAGTGACCAGAACTTAGTACAAAATTTAGTTATAAGATATATAAGATTCTTAACTTACCTACAAAATTTAATCATATTATATAAAAATACATACACAGAGTAAGAATAGTCCAGTATCTGGAAGGTAAGGTTTAAAACTAAATAACAACCAATATCGATAAGTACCAATAGAGAATTTCACATTTGTGCCCATCAAACCAATATGGAGTTGCTAAAATATTGATGTTTCAGACAATTCGGCCACTACCC
>NW_011888900.1:1691453-1697400 GCF_000151845.1 Pteropus vampyrus
TCATACCAATATAGTGTATATAGAACATGGCCGCTAACTTAAATTCAGTTAATTCTGAACATACTTGTCTGCATAGTTTTAATATTACATTATTCTTGTTCTCGTGCCAGTCCTGTCTAAACGTTATTCCATTTGTTTTATTTATTTGCATTTTACACTTTAATGCTGAAAGTTAGTAATCAATCAACACATTAGTGACCAGAACTTAGTACAAAATTTAGTTATAAGATATATAAGATTCTTAACTTACCTACAAAATTTAATCATATTATATAAAAATACATACACAGAGTAAGAATAGTCCAGTATCTGGAAGGTAAGGTTTAAAACTAAATAACAACCAATATCGATAAGTACCAATAGAGAATTTCACATTTGTGCCCATCAAACCAATATGGAGTTGCTAAAATATTGATGTTTCAGACAATTCGGCCACTACCCCAAGCTTTCATGTGTCCCTCCATCAAAGCGCTTGTCCAGAGCATAAGATGCACCTGTAACGGGCGGGCAGCTGCCAGAGGGACATGGGACCTTCGGTACTTTGGAGATGTAAGCTAATATGTGTCTTTTCTATGATACTTGTTAAATTTTCCCTCTACTTCACATTATCACCTTATCAAAGCTCAGGGATTAGGTAATTATGAACAATAAAATAAAATTTAATTTTCCTTACCAATGCAACTAATTTTACATAAGCAAGGACTAAATATCATATATTGTGCCAAGCACCTTTTAAATTATATGAAGGTTCACACAAGTAAAGTTGGGACTTAAGAGATGACAAAGGGAATGAATTTCAGAGACATTTTGTGATCATAGTTAGGAAATGGGACTAATAATATCTGGAAAACAGAAACCTGAAGGGCGTCATAAAATGTACATACTAGCTGGCTCAAAACACTTGTAAACCTCCCCAAATCTATTAATGCCCCTAATGTCTATTGATTAAGTAGCTAAGAACTCAGCTCAACCAGGTTTATTAGGTAATAAATAAATCAATTTTTTTCTAAGAGGAGAGTTGCCCGCTGACTATTTTTCCTGACTGTGATTTTCGGAGCACTGTGCATATACATCGATGATGACAGACATCATTGTATAAAACGACCACGTTCTGTGTAGGACCGGCCCTAAGGGCCGAGCTGGACACCAAGGGTTTGCTCATCAACATAAAATCAAGGCTCCCTAAAGGTCACCTCCCAGGATGGTTTCTCAGGCTTGAGTTTCTGTTAAGTCTTCATAGCCACTTAGGAAAAATAAGTAGGAATTTTGGGAAGCCCCAACTGAATTAGATAAGTGTTACATGGAGCATTTTCAGCAGCACTCCTTCCATTCTCTGTATTATTTACAGAGCCCCTGGGCATGGAAGAAATAAAATACAAAGTGAGTAAGTTTTATTATAGATGCCAGGGATGGCCGTCCCAAGGCTTCTTGAGGATTCCGAGCTCGCAGTGGTTTCATAAGGAGGGGCATTGAGGACGACACTGTGATATTAGGAACATCGTTAGGGAAAGTTTGATGTTGCTTAGACACATAGGGTACATTTCAGAAAGACCCGAGAAAGCGCTAAATCCACTGATTACTCATAAAACAGATGCAGAAATGCTAAAGTCAGACATATCATCCTAGCCTGAACACAGGTGTCCTTGTAATCAACTTGTATGTTGGTTTATAAATGCTGCATAAAACCATGAAAGTTTTATTTAACGAAATCTAGATTGAGTCGATGATATGTGGGCTAAAGATATTTTCCAAAATTTAAAAATGTTATAATCAAGTATTATTTCAGAGTAACTAAAGATTTAAGCTCATTACACGTCTGTATTACATGATATAGTTTTGAGAAATTTATAATCTTTGATTCTTCGAGAATTTATAGACTGGTATCCTTCATCAGAAAAAATATACCTATCCTCTCTCTTTGTTAGTTTAGATAATAAATCGTATAAGTCCAGATATTGGTTATACTCCAGTAGATCTGCTGTATTTAAACTGATTTTTCAAAGTAACTTTTTAGTTAGGGATGAAGGGTTTATTTTAGATTTAATGTTATTATCATTGATAAAATTTGCAATGTATTATCTTATTGTAATATGTAATATAGACTTATTACATATTACATATTATCGTGTGTGTGTAGTAAGACGTAAAAAGCAAATCCAGGAAAATCTTCTTTAGTCTCTCCAACTCAATATCTACTTTGGTGTTCAAAGTTCCTTCTTCCAATCATGACTTCTTTTTCAGGCAAAACAAATTGTTCAATTTTAAATGACTTTAAGCGCCCTTGGAGTTTCGAAGAAGCTTTTATTTTTTATGATAATATGCAACGAATGGTTTTCTAACAATAGCAAAACTGAGCGAGTATGTTCAGCGATCTTTTGAATGTACAGAAAACATGAACACAATTCTCATTTTATTGTCTAATTAAGAAATCGTGTGTTGTAGAAAATAGGACAAAAGTTGATTTTAATTCTGGCGAGCCTGGATTTTCCATTTGCTCTTACTCTTTGTTGTTGTTTAAATTCTGAACTTTAGAATAACAAAGATTTGCGTGTAATTGAACTCTGTATGGCATAAAAATGTTTGGGGAACTTAATTTACACAGTGATGGAAAACAGTGAACTGCAAATGACATAATTGATATTTCTAGTGTCATATCCCAGAGAAATTGATATATTTGATTGTATGTCCCTAAGAGTATTATTTCTGTCCTGGCAATATTCACGTTCTCTTCCATTATTAGTCTTAACTATTCATCGATCTTCTTCTGTCCTCCTCAGTCTGTGTCAGAAGAGTTAATTGTTTTAGGGCATTTTTAATAGCTACAGAATTTTTGGAAGTCTTCAGCAAGTGTTCAAAGAGAAACTTTAAGTTCATAGCCCTATTTACTCATTATGTAGCTGTAGCTAATGTTTCTAACTGCATACTGTCATGGAGTGTAATGCGAGACCTTATAATGGTTTACTAACCTCCATTTAATTCTATAAACTATTCCTGCTATGACTGACTTGTAACTAGGAATTCCACCCAGGTGGTTAGACAAGATTATACCTACTTCAGAACAGTTCTTTTAATTTAAGGGAATAGTCTGAACTCAGACCTGAGTTCAAAGTCTCACTCTGTATCATCTTCCATGACATAATCGACCTGCATCCCCCAGCAGTTTCATAATCCCTTGAAACACATCATTTTAATTCCAAACTCTTAAATTCAATAGAACCAAAATAAAACCTTGAGTTCCTTCTCGTTTTACCAGTAAACACAGTTTTCAATCCAGGGGCAAGCCTTGCCGACTTTATAGACCGTCCTCTTGCGTCCACTCCCACTCTGCCAAACCCCCACTCCTAATCAGCCACTCCGGCACCCCCAACCCGCCCCCAAGTCTCGCTGCCTCTGAGAAGCATCACCGAGACAGCACCTTTGCCACGCGCATCAGATCACAGTGTTACCATCTTAAATTCCCCCCGTGACTTCCTGTCGCTATGACTCATTTCGTGCTAGGTGAGTTGGCTGATGCTTACCTTTCTGGCGTCTTCTGTCACGGTCTTCTTTCTCTTGCTTAACATGCCATGGTGGTCCGGTTCTCAGCTGTGCAAAAGCTGCTTCCACTCAGGATGCCTTCCCTGTCTAACACGTCGAAAGTCATCTCGCCCATACTGCCGTCAGTCCTCTTTCCTTGGACCCCATTTTCTTCTCCTTCATAGAATTCGTCTTGACTAAAAGTAAACGTTTGTTGACTACCTGCTCTAACTGGAGAATAACAGTGGTTGTTGACCTTTTATGACGCGTTTATCATAATCATTCATCACACAGCAAGTGTTTCATAAATACTCGAATGAACAAATGGATGACCAAGACCTACAGACTGTTTTGTAGCTCGGTAACTAATTTTAAACAAACTTGAAATCATAAACATTCTTTTTATAATACATTTGCATAGTTTTTGCTATTTTACAACTAGAGACTGTATACCAGATATGATAGTCCCTTCAGTAATATAGAATTCAAGAATATTAAAATCATTCTTCTAAACTAAAAAAAAAAAAAAAGCGTTTTCTAAATATAATTAAAGCAATAACAGTATGTACTGGATGCTTTCAAAATAAGCCTATGTTACCGATTTCCTCCTCCGTGACAATTTGGGACTCTACCGCCCGTGTGGTTAGTGTCAGGGAGGCTGTGGTTGTGTTCACACACGTGCACAATCCTATATTGCCCTGTTACAGTGGTAAAAAGAGTGAGAATTAGTTCCAACTGGACATATTTGAGTTATAAAGCACTTTAAACTCTATTTTGAAAAAATACCACTTAAATACTTATGAAACCACGCAGGATTTTAAAAAGCTGTGGTTAAGAATTTTAACCTATTATTTTTATTATGAAATATTTCAGATGTGAAAGATATGATGTATAACATAACACATAACCATACATGTAACTTCCAGTTTAAGAAAACAAACATTTTAAGTAGAACCGAAGCCCTGTGTCTACTGCTCTATAATCCGACCGTCCTTTAAATCTGAAAAAATAGACGAAATTCTGAATTTGATATGTTTCATTCCCATGCTAGTTTTAAATGTTTACTACTTATTTATCTTTAGATTAATTCTCATTTTGTTTTGTATGCTTTTAGACTCCTTATGTATACTTTTATTTTTTTACTCCAAAATTGCAAAGATTCATACATATTGATAGATGGAATTGGTGTCCATTTGCTTTCACTACAGCTCAGGGTTCCATGTTATGCATTATTAAACCTTATCCAGTTTTATAACTAAATATTAATGATTGTTTCCAATTTTCAGTGTCACAGCAACGCTGCTATTAACACGTTCCTGAGGTTTTCTCCAAGCTCCACACGTAGCAATGAGATTTTCACGTACTTGACATTCCTGAGTTGTTCTCTAAAGTGATTGTCCAATTTAAACCTTCATCAAAAATGTAGTAGATTTTCTATTCCTCCACACTCTTGGGAAAGGTGGTATTTTAAATTTCCTTAATATTTGCCTATCTAAAGAATTTAAAGTGTATCTCTGTAATTTTAATTCTTATTATTCTCATTACCAGGAAAGTTGAGTACTTTGTCATGTTTATTGTGTTTATTCCTCTATAAGTTCTGTATTTATCATATTGTCTTTATTCTCTACTAAATTATATATCTTTTATATTGGTTTATAGAAGTTCTTTATATTTTTGAGTAGCAATATTTATTCACCAGCGTTGCAAGTGTCATCTAGTTTGTGATTTCTCTTTATTTTTAAGGTGTTTTTGAATGAAGAGAAGTATTCTTTTATTATGGTGGAGTTAAATTTAACGATCTTTTTCTTTATTTTGCATGTGCTCATTAAGAAACTCTTCTATATCTTGTCATCATAAAGACAAGCATGTGAGAACATAATCAGAATTGATTGTGTGGGTAGTGAGAGGTAGCAATCTCCATATGGTGAAAAAATTGTCCCAGGTTATTTTTCTCATCCATCTGCAGTGAACTCTTTTCTTATATTTCAAAAATGTATACATATATATGTGGGTCTATTTTGATGTTCTTTATCTTTTCCATCTGTCTATTTACCCTTGCACCAAGCAATGCTTTAATTGGTATAGTTTTATAATTAGTCTTGATAGCTGGAAGGCTTTATCATGTAGCATTAAATTCTCTTCAGTATTTTGAGTTCTTTACTGTCCTGTGTAAGATTAAAAATCAACTTATCAAGTTACACCAAAACAAAACAAACGTCTCAAATGGGGTTTTGATTGAAATTTTATTATCACGAGAAGCAATGAAGTTCTTGTGCTTGTGTTAGACTTTCCTCTGCATTTATTTAGATACCTTTAAAAATGTTTTCTAACATTGTGTTTAGAATATTGCCTCTGAGTTATTGAATGAAATTCACCTGCCGTTTTATTATAAGTGTCAGCTTATATGGTTGTTTTTATTAATATCGAATGA
>NW_011888900.1:1697450-1728247 GCF_000151845.1 Pteropus vampyrus
ATTCCTCTATAAGTTCTGTATTTATCATATTGTCTTTATTCTCTACTAAATTATATATCTTTTATATTGGTTTATAGAAGTTCTTTATATTTTTGAGTAGCAATATTTATTCACCAGCGTTGCAAGTGTCATCTAGTTTGTGATTTCTCTTTATTTTTAAGGTGTTTTTGAATGAAGAGAAGTATTCTTTTATTATGGTGGAGTTAAATTTAACGATCTTTTTCTTTATTTTGCATGTGCTCATTAAGAAACTCTTCTATATCTTGTCATCATAAAGACAAGCATGTGAGAACATAATCGGAATTGATTGTGTGGGTAGTGAGAGGTAGCAATCTCCATATGGTGAAAAAATTGTCCCAGGTTATTTTTCTCATCCATCTGCAGTGAACTCTTTTCTTATATTTCAAAAATGTATACATATATATGTGGGTCTATTTTGATGTTCTTTATCTTTTCCATCTGTCTATTTACCCTTGCACCAAGCAATGCTTTAATTGGTATAGTTTTATAATTAGTCTTGATAGCTGGAAGGCTTTATCATGTAGCATTAAATTCTCTTCAGTATTTTGAGTTCTTTACTGTCCTGTGTAAGATTAAAAATCAACTTATCAAGTTACACCAAAACAAAACAAACGTCTCAAATGGGGTTTTGATTGAAATTTTATTATCACGAGAAGCAATGAAGTTCTTGTGCTTGTGTTAGACTTTCCTCTGCATTTATTTAGATACCTTTAAAAATGTTTTCTAACATTGTGTTTAGAATATTGCCTCTGAGTTATTGAATGAAATTCACCTGCCGTTTTATTATAAGTGTCAGCTTATATGGTTGTTTTTATTAATATCGAATGAGACACATAGAATAAGTTGGGACGTGTTCTCTTTTCATATTCAACTATAGAATTTGAAATAGCTTGGATTTATCTCTTCCTTAATGGTTAGAATTTTCCTGTATAATTAATTATACAGGCCCGATGTCGTATGTGTTTATTTTAATCTGCTAGATTTTAAACTTCTGACTCAATGTATTTCTTCTTGAGTCACTTTTATTGAGTTACATTCTTCTGTGACATCATTCATGCCACCATAGGGTACACACGTATCGCCATAAAGTCGATCACTACGGTATCATCATTTCCATCTCCACTATAATTGAACTTGCACCCATTTTCTTCCTAAAAATGATTTTAGTGCCTTCTCTCTAGCTTACTTTTCTAAAGATAAACCTTAGCGAGTATCCAAGTTGTATTTGGTTCAAAGAATTTTGTTTTGTTTTTATGAATGCACATTTTATTGGATTGTAAAACAATTGATGATTTGTGGGAATATCCTGAGGCCTGTTTTAGAGGAGTTTCCTTGTAGAAACAATATCTATCCATTCATCTCTCTATCATCTAGCTAGCTAGCTAATATACATATATTCACATATATATTTTCAAACCAAACAGCAAATATGCTGAGGGCAGACCTAGGTTTTTTCCTCCACATTACAGCACAGACCTCATCAACAGTTTCCCTTTTGCTGACTATACATACTCTACCCTTTCACTAGAAATGAAGCCTGGGAGGTTTCGGGCTTGTCTGGGGCATTGACTATATTTGTATCGCGGGCACCTAAAATCTCATCTCCTGTCATTTGACAGACATTAAACCTTTGATCGTAAGTTATGAAGATCAAGAAATTACCAAAGAGCAGCTAGAGAGTGAAAACAAACTCTGTAATGTGGGGTTTGATCTCACTGTTTTGGGGCTTCGGTAATTTCTCATACTTTTATTGCAACCTCCCCCGTTCCTTTAAGAGACGTGTTTTTCTATCTTCTCCCACGTTTGTGTGTCTTGTAGAACATTTAGATCAAATAGTTGACCTCATTGATAAAAGCTGTACTCAGCTTACACTTGCATATTAGGTTTCTTTCCTTAGATAAATAAATATGAAATGCCAAACATCAGTAACTCTCATATTTGTAATTCGACTAGCTATTTTTATAATAATGGGCATTATTCTCCAGTGTTCATTTTTTTAAAGTTTCATTTTGTTTTTCTATAATCTTGGCCTTCAGATTATAATCTAATTTTCAACCAATTTGTGATTTTAAACTTTTTATATTAAACTTCATACTTAAATTTAGTTCATTTTATATCATTTAAGATATTTCTGCTGCTTTAGTTTCAGCATATTTTTATATCACACAGACACACTCACACTCACAAACACACATACCAGAGTTTCATTTATATACACTACAGATTATGTAGCACGGTGATATTCTTGAGAATTTTATAGCCTTTCATTCAGCTGACTCGTTTTGTGCTAAGCACTTATCACATATATTTGTATCGTTGCCTCTATTTTGAATTAGTTTATAATTGAAGCTTTTATGTATATGCTCTTCCTCTTTGAACAGCAGAAATACTCTAAACATTGAAATCCTGTGGCCTAGTGCTACTGTCTTTTATGTGATTAAAGACAGTTGTTCATAACTTGTTTATTAATCTTTCCTTCAGATAGTTTTTCCATTTATTAAAAGCCTGATATTTGGAATTTTATCATATTTTATATTTTTCCACCTTGCAAGTACAATAGAATGTTTTTATCATGAAACTGACGTTTGCATGATATTGGGAAAATCCTAAATTTGCATCAGTTAAATTTTTTGATTTATGCCAAGTTTTTTACATGTCTAATTATTAATGTGAAACTCACCTTGTCTACAAATTAATTTACTTTTCAAAAGTAATACATTATTTAGTTAAAACTTCATACCTATTTCCATTTTTGGGGTGACATGCCAGATTTACTCACATATCGATTAGATATCAGGCTATTTTCTTTATTATTACTCCAGGAGTTTTCAAACTTTGTCATGCTCAAGTGTAACTGGTTTGCTTAAAAAAAAAAAAAAAATCCAACTCTGGTTCTGTCACCAAAGGTTCCGTTTCAATATATCTGATATACACCACATTAATCTTCATTTTAATGAAAGCTGAGATTATTCAGCTGGTGAGGTTTCACGCTAACACTACACTCTATGCAAATGGTGCAGAAATCTTATAATGAATAGGGACTTTGGTTGAAATTTAGCAAAATCTACCAATACTAGTTAATGGAGATAACATTGGGAAAATCATTGAGAACCATTATTTTTTGTATGATGAAGAGAACCTAGCAGTGGCCCAAACAATTATGCTAGTGTTTATTGTTCTTAGCCTTAGCTAGAAAGGACTATTTTAAGACTGGTTGCTGCTTAATGCCAGTTACAAATAAATGTTTACTATTTTTTCATAGATAAAGCTCCTGACCTTCAAGAAAGCCTTAGGGAAAAAAGAAGTTTAATTCCTTTCTTTCTTAAAAAAGATTTTTTTTTTTAAACTACATCTAAGAAAGGAAAAGTCAATATTGATATATATGTTGCTTGAGATAAAAAGCACAGAAAAGCAGAGAACATACACCCATTAAATTTCTATGAAATATGAGGTAGAAGATGAAATCTTCAGATAAGCTCTTCTGTATAAAGAAGCTAGATTTGCTATTCTCCACAAAGTGAAGGGATCTGCTATCTAATATACAGAAATAATTTAATGCCTTTTCACAAGAATATAACTCAAGCTTTGCTAAAGCTTCATATTCCATGAAGGCATCTAAAATGCCAGCTCAGTGGACAGGCACGTCCTCCTCTTCCCCTGTCCATTCATGAAGTCATTTTCCTGGATTTCTGGCCGGACGTCACAAAGGCCAAGAGCTTATCCACGACTTCACCCCTGTTCTGACCTCCGCGCTGCCACCGCAGTGAGGGCCCAGAGCGTCCGCAGCCGCGTTTAGTCTCAGCCAGGGCTGCTGCTTTGGCCAGTTGTAGCCTGGTTCCTTTCCACTTCCAGGCCCTGGACACCTCAGTGGCCCGCTTCTCAGCCATTTAAAAATGTATAAATTTAAATTATAAAATATAAATTGCTGGACAATTCGTAAATCTGACATTTCTGGAACTTAAATTTGAAATATTTTTAGAGATCAGGATAGATAGAAATAATCGGATCGTGCACTCCTCTCGCTGGGCATTATTTTTTTGCCCAATGTGATGGAATCAGGAGGCGGGGCCTCTGGGAGGTGAGGAGGTCCCGAGGGTGGAGCCCTGGTGGATGAGATCACTGTTTTTGTGAAGAAGACCCCAGAAATCTCCCTCACCCCCACCGCCGGGGGAAACAGCCAAGAGACAGTAGCTGTGAAGCAAGAAGTAGGCTCTCAGCACTGTGCCGGCCGCCCTGATCCTGGCCTCTCCAGCCTCCAGCACTGTGAAAAATCAAATATATTGTTTCTGCGCCACCGGTCTATGGTATTCTGTTATCGCTAATCCAAAATTAGTGCTGGTTCAAAAACATACACAACCCATTATACTAAATAGATGTTAACCTGTCAAACTACGCTACCTGATTTCTTTGTACTCGTCAATCCAGTAGGAAGGTCTGTGGGTCCTAGGATGTTTTAGCTGATTAAAAAACAACAACAACAAAAAACAAATACGACCTGAAATAAAACCCCCTTCCTTCTATTCCGTTTTATAACTGCAGTCATTACATTATGTTTTAACATTAATCTTACATCGATTTAAAGACGTGCACCTAAAAATATAATGAGGATGTGCGTTCATCAAGGGGCATGCATGATTTCACAGTGCGGAGCTGTGACCCTACAGGGAATTAGCATCTTCAGCCCTGCCGCGTCTTCACATACTACGCCAGCGGCTTCTCAGGACCGTAGGGTAATAGGCCGTGACGACCCTCCGGATGTGCCCATAGTTCTCTTGTGTAATTGAATTAAGCCAAATTCAAGGTCGGAAACCAAAGTATACGTATTCCTGATCCTCTTGGCTCCTTCTGCCTGCATCGCTGTCAAGCTTAATTTGGTTCAGTCATCCCTCTGCTCACCTTATGTCTCAGAAAAAAAAAAAAACGTGAAACGGTAACATTTTATTTGTAGGGGATTGGGGACTATGAAGTGGTAACAGCATCACATTGAGCTTCTGTCGCACACGTGTGAACACCTACTTTGGGCATTTGTAATAGAGGTTGGTGGTTACAAAGATAGACTTCAAGTCTTTGTAAATAAACCTCTGGAATATTTCAAATTTCCCACTCCTGGGTTTGAAATATAAGTCTGCTAGTTCCATTTCTCCCTATGTTTATAAAACTTAACAAAATTCCAACAGCGTCAAGGCCCCATATAGTAACATCTGCATGTTTTGCCGTGCAAAGATCCTATTCGCTTCCTCCCCAGAAAAACGTATCTTTACCTTAATAAGAAAATACATTTTTGAGGTAGCTTGGCATCTTGTCTTGTGTACCTCGAAGCAATCACTGCTGTAAATGCTTACAGTGCATGCGTCACATTCTGATACGGTAGAATAGAGCCTTATGTCTTATATACGTCAGACTAAAACCAGGCATATAAGTAGCTGGGAAAGTTGCATGTATCTTAAATACTCCTGGAAATTCTAGTAGTTAGGGTATAAGAATGCTCGAACTACAAAGCAATGCAATTTAAAAGAAAAAGCTTAGTTTTACTATATTTTTACAGTTATTACTGTTATTCTAAGACTTAGACAATTTATTTAATTTATCAAACCTTACCAGAGTTGTGTTTTATAATTTCGCATCGGGGTGGACCACCAAGGGGGTGACCTTTAAATTTCCGGGGGCGGGGGAAGGTCATCAGGCTGCATTGACGTGCTGCTAGGAGAGAGAATAAAATGCCTTTGCAATAGTCTTATACCAAAAAAACAAGATGCTGGCTGTGTCGTACGTGCATATTTTTCGTGAATATAGATGACCGTGTCCTCCAAAACTGCAAAGCCAATCAAAGGCTTAGCAAATTTATAAGCAAAAAGAGAGGGGAAAGGAGGTGGGACATGTACACAGATAAATTACAGAACGGAACTAATTCTGAAATGGAAGCGCAAAGATGAGGTGTTTTTGAAGTGAGACTTGAAAGGTGAGTTAGAATTTGGTGAAAAATGATGGAGATTTTTTGGCACAAGGACAAGCATGTGGAGAAGGGATTAGAAAGGCTTGTCATCAGTGAGGATTTCAATGTCTGTGATACAACTGCATATTGTATGTTAATTCTATATTCTTAGTAACTCCTATCTGAATTATCATAATTATTGTCAGTACACAATTGACCAAAGTATAAATATTTACGACTTCCACGATTTAACATCAAATGTATTACATCATTGAAGTGTCTCTTAATTACATACATTAGGGCTTCCCGCGTTTATGTATTTATGAATACTAGCCTACTTTTGACTCCGAAAGTATGATTTGCCCCATGCTCCAACCTCGCTCCACAACCATTTGTTTCTAGATATTAAAAGACTATTCTCTGATTTTCTTCCACGGTGTTGGTGACCTTCCTGCAATTTTAAATGCTGCTGCTCTTACGTTAATGCATGTACCAGCATCAAAACCTGTTCACAGATGAAGCGATTGTGATTGTTAAACACATCCTGATTCTGGCGTGGGGGATGGGGTCCTCACTGCCTTCCGGCCAGAACGTAATCCAACCTACAGTCCCATCAGAGGACTGCTCCTGCGACGTTTTTGGTTGGCTACCCTCAGCAGCTCCCTCTGAAGTTCTGGACATGAATTGCACCAGAACTGGTCTCCTTGTGACAAGTGGATGTCTGGTCTTTTGTTGCCTATGTCAGTTATCTGAAAGCTTCCTGGGGCAGATATGTGTGCAGTGACCTCCAGATGAAGTGGATGCAGAGCGAGCTGAGAGATGTTGGCAGCCAGTGCTGACACCAGGCTGGGATTGATGCAATGACCCAATAAAATAGGCCTCGTAGGGCTGCAACAGTGCCACTGCTGTTAAGTGATAGTTACGTTGTGACTTACGGTGACATTTATGATTTTTAACAGGGTGCATGTCTGTCCACTTGAATATTTTTTGGTATAACAAGAAAATTTGGCCTTCAAAGTATGGTATGACCTCGTTTTAAAGTAAAACCTATAGAAGAAATATGTAACTTTATTTTAAAGGTCAAATACAGATGAAACATGGGCTTATTATAAGCGAGATGGCTTGAATGAAATGCTATTGTATTAAGTTCTCAATTTTCCTGAAGTGTTTGAGAAAATAAGCATTTTGAAAGAAATATTGTTGATCCTAATCTTGTCATTATCGGATGTCACAGTTTGTCCTACTGGATAGAAGAATTATGCACATTGTGATTTTATGCTGTGCTTCTCTGATTACCAGTTATGTTTCATTATCTCTTTTGACTATATTCCTATTAGAATTTTTCTTGTTTTGTTATTGATTGGTTAATTTCTTAGTCTGTATACTATACTTCTTTTGCTATGTTTGTTTCTTATTGATTGTAGAATTTCTTTTTATATTCTAGATACTAATACTTTTTTGCTTATATGTGCTGCTGTAAACACTGTTTCTCAATTCCTGGCTTACTTTTAATCATCTTCTGGTAAATTTTGATGAACTGAGACTCTTAATCTTTATATATTTAAATTTATTATTTTATCAATCTTTTATAGTTTTATTTTTCTATTTTAAGAAATCTCTTCCTATTCAAAGTTGGAATAGTAGTCTCTCTATGTACTTCTAAATGTTTTAAAGTTTCGCCTTCATATTTATTGACCTACAATTTTTTTTTTTTTGGTATGGTATAAAGTGAAAACAAAATGCCAATTATTTTTCACAGGGACTGTTTCACTGTCCAGTATTAAGTGGTCCCCTGTTTCATGTATCAAGTTTCCGTTTATGTATTGGTCTGTTTCTGTACTCAATGTCTAAACTGTCTCAATGTTCACTTTGTATTCTAAGAGTGCTCTTCTTTCGTGTGGCAACACTATTATAGACTCTTGGCATCGGTGGAAAATGAAACGCTGGCCCGAAGGTCACATAGGTGGTCAAAACAAATCACCGTCAAGGTGAACTAGCAGTAAGGCTTAGTTTTGGTGTGTCTGACCTCCAAATTCATTGAATAAGCCCTTCTTTCTTTTCAAGCAGTGAGTTTTTACTAGAGCTTGGTGCCAGAGAATGTTTTCATACAGAGGAGAATTTTTCAGTCAAGAAAGCAAAAAACTACTGTTTTCCAGGAGAGTCAAGACCCTTCTTGGCAAGAAATCGCAGCTGTTCATCTTTGACTTACACAATGGGGATAGGGCTGGTCAGCAGAATCACACAGGTGTCTAGAAGGAGCACATGTTGGGTCGATTTTAGCTCCTGGTTCAAGAGCAGGAGAAGCAACTTAAAGCACTTAGAATAAATAAAGTTTTCATGCAAAACATGCAGGACACTATATCTGTCCTCTCTATCTTTTAAAATGGCACCTTGCATTCTGGTGAATACCTTTTACTTCCTGAAGGTGGAAAGAAAGACACAATGAAAAACTGTTGAACACTATTTCTGATCAGGAATGTGACTCTGTCTGCCCTTTGAAATTCTGTCATAAGTTAGATCATTCTTTTTTAGCACGCCCTCATCTCTTCCATCAAATACACACACACACACACACACAATGAGTAATTTCCTAATCAAGGTCACCGGAGACCTCGACACTGTCATACCCAGTTGGTACTGCTCAGCCTCTGTGTTATTTGATGAAGTCGATCACCCCTGTTTCGTGAACTGATTTCTTTACTTTTTTCTATGATGCCACATTCTCTTGATTCTACTTTTCTTGTTTCCCCCTTCTTTTCAGTCCTTGTTATAAGATCCTCTACTTCTTGAAAGTTTTTTTTTTTTTCCTCCTGTATTATTTGCTACAGGTCACCTCAGCCAGTCCCTTGACCTTGAATGAAATGACTCCCAGTGGGAGATGTGAGAGCTGCCCAGGGCCTCTCATGGGCCTCATGTAGGCATTTTCAGTCATTCCTTCAGAATCTCCTTTGCCTTCTTCAGCCATTGTGTTCCTTCCCATTCTGAAATATAGACTTACCTAGACTGTAGCCTCATCCTGTTGTTAATTAGTCCTGTATTCATTTGATTTCCATGAGGTAATTAACTACTACTTTTAAAATTAAATTTCTGGAAGTAAGTATATATCAGAGATATAATGGATATATGCAAATCCAGTTAGGTTGAAATTCTGACAAAAGAGTTACTAAACTTTTTAATAATCACGTTGCTCTGAATATATAAAAAAAAACTTTTAAAAAACATTCTGAAGCTATATGGTAAACTCAGTTGATGATTAATATTCACTGTGAGCATGTAGTAATTTCATATGTTGAATTCATAGATGCAAGCAGAGTATTTGCATTATCCATGACTCATTTTTGAAGGTAATGTCTAACAGTTTTTGAATAGCATTCTAAATTACTCAGCAAATCACCAATAAAAGGATAGAAGATAAGTTCATATACAGAAAGCATAAATTTATGGTATTTCAAATATGCAGTGGTTACCTTATATAAGAAACTTTAATGTCGATACATTTAAACAAAAACAGAGTTGTTCCCATGCATATAAATTGAAAAATTGACTTACAGCGGTCCTTATATAAAGTGAGAAATGTGAATGTCTCTTTCTTCCTGCTCCTGAATCTACATAAAGATTAATCTCCTTGCTAAGTAAAGTGAAGTTATCAATCATTCATACCTCTAAACGTCAGGTGCTAAGAACGCTCTATACAATAAACTTTTATTCTTTTGTTGTTTAAAACAAGTTTCATTTCCTTAAAAAAAAAGAAAAAAGAAAACACTTTAAAAAGCGTTTCTCATTTTATAAAAAAGTACTTAAGAATAGGATCATTCCTAACACAATAAAGGAATTTCTTCTTCTTCAAAAAATCAAGGAACAGATTTATAAAAAGATTTAAACATAGATTAATTTTACTCAGATAATGTTTGTTATATAAAAAAGTTTTAATTTTGATGTTGAAATTACTTGTACATCTTGGTCATCCTCTTTGATCTCTCACTTATTTTTGTTTGCATTGCAATCACATTTACGTATTTAGCTCTCTGTTCTTGCCTATGCATAGGATTTGGCAAATATTTTCTTGCTTCTAGAACTAGTGATGCTGGTTAGTTTTATTTGGGCGTTTTACGAAACTCACGAGAGCTCCTGAGGGAGTTAGCATTTTACTGATGTGTCGGTTCAAGACATTGCCCTTTGCCCTGTCCTCATGGAATTCTGTTAACGGGGAACTATACTTTGACGAGACGAAAATGTCAAGATCTTGATTATTCGTTGCTTTTAAAGAAGCCATAGCACTTTTCACTAAAAAACAATAGTGTATGACAACTTAACAAGAGCAATTGTCATTTCTTAATTTTTTATCAGCATTGGTATTATTTATTTAGCACCAGCTTTTATGTAGGGATAATCTTATATAACCTATGCTTAATGTTTTCTCTGTTTCAATGATCTGAAATCGATTGATGAGATTATGAGTTTTAAGACTCGCTGGATCAAAAAATGGAATTCAATCATATTATAATCTGGTTTTTGTTATTTTTATATTTCTTGGTAAATAGAAAATATCTGAATATAGTACAGTTTTGTATATCTAGATGGCTTGTGTCTAGATTTCATCCAAAATGAGAGAATCTTGATTGACAGTTGGGAAAATTTCTGGGTCACAGTGGAATAAGCACAGGTCCAATGCCAGGAATGTTGCTTGTAGGATGGCACTGACATCCAACCTGGGTGTGGTGTAAGAGCAATAAAAACTTAACTCTGTAAGATAGACTGTGATATTTACATTTTTTCAGATAAGGGACTATATGTTATTAACTTAAATCACTTACTCTCTGAATTTGAAAATTCCTGAAACAATTTTACTCTGAATAGCCAATAGCTACATTACTAGTAATATCACCTTCATTATAATGTACAGAATGTCAGAGAAGAGGCTCCAGCCAGCTCTGCTCATCTCTTCTGTCATTTGCATCTTGACACTGGCTCACCTGTTCTGTCTGCCTCTGTGAGACCAACATCACCTACACCCCAGGCTTTTCAGTCAACTTGAAGATCTTGGATTCCAAACCCCTCCTCTCTGTCCACTGGTGTGACTTCAGGCTTCCCACGCCTTTCTGTCCATCTGTTGGAGATTCTCTTAGTGACACTGCCATAGAGCCTCTGTTCAGGCTTCTTATCACCATCAAGCGGGAAAGGGAACCCAGAGCAGATACAAATCCACTTGTCACTGTATCTCTCAATGGTTTTAATCCACGTTTAACTAGGCAGTAAGAGTTCGTTAAACTTTAGTCTGTAATTCCATTACACAAGGAGTTATTGGGCATATATTATGTGTAAAGCACTGTGCTACACAGTTATTAAACAAAACAGATATGTCTCCTTCCTTACGAAGCTTACGATTTACTAGTGAACAGCACTTTTCATTATAAAATAGTAGCTCCAAGTATAAAAGCAATTCAGGATTTATTCACTTCTTGAATGAAAAAAACGCACGTCATAACATTGACTAGAAAGTTTCGGTTTGCTTGATTTAACGCACAAGTCTTTACTCTTTCCCGCTCCCTTTATGAAACATAACTCTAACGTTCCACTTTGAGAATCACTACAATTAGACTGTGAGCGTCTCCCAGGCAAAGAGCTAAATTGCACTGCTTTTGTATACACCATCCCTTATGTTATTGTAAAACAGTTACCCAGAATTTCTTCCCGGTTTTAAGTATTTACAACACTGTACAAAAGCATCGTGTATTCCTGACAGTGATAAAATCTGTGATATATAACTCGGTCACTAAATAGGCTTAGTTCTAACAAATAGCTTTTTTTGACACTCTATATATTTCAACGTTTCATGTTTGACTGCCATATAGATGATATTTGCTATTGATCTACATACTCCATGGCAGACTATGATGAAAAGTTATTTCAATTCTTAATGGCATAAATGTCATTTTCCACAAACATATCAATGTCAGATTATGATTAGCAAACAAAATATTGCAAGTAATATATGTAGCATTTTCCAAATTCAGTAAACCAGAGAAGATAATGTTTAATCTAAGTGGATTATGAATCAAAATGATTGAAATTTTAAAAGTTCAATTAAAGATCATTTAACTTGTAATGGTCTGCAATTTAAGAGGAAAACTAATTAAAATAAGAAATATTAGTATTAAGATGCTTTTGCGGAAGACTGATTTGTTATAGTTGTTTTGACTATTTTAGCTTCACTTGGGATGGTTTAAAAAGAGTTATCGTCAAGCTGTTTGATAATAACAGATGTTTAAGTGTTTAAATCTTTGGAGAAAAAAAATGCCAGATGATTAACTATCACAATGAATTATTAGAAATGAATAAATTTAAGTTCCATAGCTAAGGGAAAAAATATTTAAGGCAATTTAAATAGTTATGCTATGCTTTCAGTCTGGATCAGCTAAGAAACCCCTTTGCAATTTTCAAATGCTCATTCACGATAGACTTACTTAGCTCATTTTCTTTTCCTTTACGGTAGGAAGAGGCCATCAGAGGGCATCTCCTCTGAGGAATAAGGACACACCTTTACTTGGCACCTCTTGGAGCCTAGTATTAGTGAACCTGAGACTTCCAGGGGCTTGCCTAACACGAAAGCTAATTTTCCCATCTGGAAGTGGGGCATAGGAAAGTAGTAAGTTAACTCTTCTATGAAGCAGCTAAATAGGTAGAATCTAAGCAACCTCTGATTTCATTTTGCCTGCTATTAAGTCCAGGTACATCCTAGTAGGAATTATCTCCCGCACAGCCAGACTCCTGCGGGGTCTCTTGGAGTTCTGGAGACGATTTCCGCTCTGTGCGTTGGGTCTTGAATTGACATAAACATATGTCATCAGTACTCTTTAGGTGTCCACTGAAGCTTGTGCCACGATACAGAGTTTAGATAATGACCAGTTACGTAAAAATTTTTTAAAGAATGTCTTTTCAATTCTGTTGCATTGGTCTGTGTGTCTGTTTTTCTGCCAATACCATGCTGTTTTGATGATTGTCACTTTGTAGTATAATTTGAAGTCAGGGAGTATGACACCTCTGACCTTGTTCTTTTTTCTCAGGATTGCTTTGGTTCGTCAGGGTCTTTTGTGATTCTATGCAAATCTGATAATTTTTTGTTCTATTTCTTTAAAAAGTACCATTGGGATTTTGATAGGGATTGCATTAAATCTATATATTACTTTGGGTAATATGGGCATATTAGCTATGTTGATTCTTCCAATCGTGAACACGGAACATCTTTCAATTGATTTGTTATCTCCTTTAATTTCTTCTAATAATGTCTTATAGTTTCCAGTATATAGATTCTTCATATTTTTTGTTAAGTTTATTCCTAGGTATTTCATCGTTTTTTTTTTTTTTTTGCAATTGCAAAAGGAATTTCACCCATTTTACCACAGTCCAACTCTGTCTTCCGTCTCTCTTCTCTCTTCTTCAGGGCATCAGGAAATCTTATTTTTCCTTCTAATCTGGGAAGTGAATAGAAACTGCTGTTCTCATATATTCCATTTAGGTCTCTTTATTCCCCGTAGGGCATTACCTTTTGGAAAACAACTGTCAATAGCAGACGTTTCTTCTCTCTGTTCTGTTATAGTCTTCCCTCATTTAAAATAACACAAAATCCCCCCAAATGAAAAGACTTTCTCTGGTTTACCAACTGTCTCCCCAAGTTAGACATATTGCTAAATTAGTGAAATATTAAGTGACTTGTCTTAACCTCTGAGGAGTTCTAAGTGACCATAGGAGCCGTAATTTACGGAGTCTCAGAGGTTATTTTTCGTTGCTCTGTGTTGTCAGCTGTAGGAGGAATCTCTGTGTGCCAGAAAGTTTATTCTCTCTCAGTTGGCTTATTATCTGTATTAATGGATTTAAAAGGCAAATAGTAGCACTACCAACATAACTTTCTTTTATTTTATTTTAGGTTGTATTCTGATTTTTAACTGATATGTTCTGTTCATTCTGATCTGTGGTTCATCTGGATGATTCTCATTCTCATAGTCACTATAAAATGACCTCCTAAAACTGGGACACATTTCATAAATTCATGCAATAAGTAGAAACAAAATTGTCACAACTGTAATTGCTCACAGTGAACAGAGATATTCTAGAATGCTAAAATAGCACCATGTTTCCTTTTACAGAAACTGTATAAGTAAATTGCTACAGCTTTCAAGATTTCAAATACCTATTTCACATACTCAAAATGCACATATTTCTGTCTTTGTGGTAATGTACAAGTAAGGGGGCACTGATCATGCTATAACTCTAATGAATAAAAAATATTAAGTGAAGATTCTTAACTTCTAATATATGTTTCTACTTAAAGATTTTATCCTCTTTTCTATTTATTTTAAAGGTTATTTTAAGTTCTTCTCCTTGTGTTTTCGACTTCCTCATGAATGGTTAATGATAAGAAAATGCTCTAACTGGTGTAATTAGCATCCAGCACCCAGTAGACCGCAGTAAAATGCTACTCTCAATTAGTCATCAGGTCACACATTGTCCCCTGAGTGCACGGCATAAAAATTCACCACTTTCATCTCTTTATTAGGTTCTCTGGGGTTAGAGAAGCATATTAAAAATTACTTCATTAAAGATGTTTTTAGTCTGCCTAATGTGTTTTGTCAATCTGAAATGCAAAGAAAAAAATAAGAATATTAAAAAAAAAACTTTATACATTGTTAGATGCATTAAAACCATGATAAAATACAATTAGTTAATATTTATTGAGCAACTATTATACACAATAAATTCTTCCAGGCACTGTACAGACTTCCAAAACGTAGTATTTTTTCTGCTCATCTTGAAAACCTTATAATCTAGTTGTGAAAAAAGACAAATATAAACTTACAGGAATATAGGTATGCCACAGTCTAGGTAATATCAAAAAGCCACGTGAGCATAGGAAAATAAGGTATATTCCCACCGGGTGTGCAAGAAAGCATTTCTTCTTTAGAATGTGTTCTTTTCATGCAGTCAAAGTTTTCCCTGCTTTTCTGACTTCTAGGAGTTAAAATTTGTAACTCATAAAAACGTTAAAATAAATAGTTATTATGTTGTTAAAATATATAAAAAGATAATAGACCTCTCTATTCTCTTAGAAAAATTAACGCTACGTGTTCTTCGTGTTCTTCGTGTTCTTCGTGTTCTTCGTGGGTTTACTGACACGTACGATGCGTTCAGCATAGGTAGCAGAATTGTAGCTGCAGGGCCTTGTGTCAGCAATGCCTTGGAACTGAGGAGGAAAAGAGTGGGCAGATGCTTTTTGAAACAAACATTTACTGTCATGTACACATGCGTGTTTGTGTTTATGAATGTATGATGTATAATTCTGAAAAATGCACTTATGTCTTCCAAATGATAAAATCCTTAATGTCTATTACACTTATTTTACTAGCTTTAAATGTGCTATTGAACATGCTAAAATACTTCCAAAATTTTGTGTGTGTGTGTGTGTGTGTGTGTGTGTGTGTGTGTGTGCATGCACACATGTGTGTGTTAATAAAGTATGGAAACTTCTATAGCACCTTTAGATACGCACTAGATACATAATACCTTTTGACAAAGGATGGACATTTTCACTTTGATTATTATTAAGGAACTACTTTCTTTCAGATTTTGCAAAACATTTGATTTCTTTATACATTTCTAATTTCAACATATAATACTTTTTAAAGAAAAAACTTTTGATATAAATAGGGCATTTTGATATAAATAGATTTAAAGACACACTGTATATAAATTAGGCAAGTAAAACAGTGTCAGAAAGAGAAACCCAGTTCTGGGAGAGGTAGATATGGACCCAAGAAAATTCTCTGGTATAGAAAAGGTTCTTTGGACCTGTATACACATGATGCTGTAGGAACTCTATTTGAATACGTGAGTAGAAAAATAAATTACTAGTTTAGGAGGTACAGCTTTAAATACTTAGAACAATGATAATTTAGAGCAGTGTTCAGCATCTAATGAAATTTGTTATTGCCCTCATTTGTCTTCACTAAAACATTTTGACTTAGGGTGTTGGAGACATTTTTACCAGTACGATGTAACACCAATATAAAATGTAAGTCAGTGACTGAATAAGTTTGCCTTTTAGACATTCATTTGACATATGACTATTCTGAAAATATTGGTCTACCAAAATGGAGGCTTTTCTATAGTCACTGACTCCCACAGTCTCAATGCTGAAAAGAAAATTTAAATGTATTCGTATTAGTCCCAACTCTGTCACTGACCACCTTCCCAGACGCTCTGTTCACTGCCAGTCCCATCTTAGACAGCTTTGACTACAAGATGTTTTGTTGTCTTTGTACTGAATAAATTTTTTTCCCTCTAATGACCATGAGTGTGTCTGTTTATTATTTTGTTTGCGGATGATTTTAAAATCAATATGGCAAAAGCATAATTCATTTTCTATTTAATAACTTTATAAACACCTTGTTGAATTTTCTCTATGCTAAATTTATCTTCACTTTTTTATACTCTCTTTTTTTTCAGAAGTCTGGGACAAACTATTTTTATTCTAAGGTATTGGGGAAATGTGTGTTAAAACAACATGATTTTAACTAAAATGAAAATACATAAACTACAAAATACCAACAAGGGTCTTGAGCAATTAGATCTCACATATACGGCAGATGAGTATGATAATTTTAGAGAATTATTTAGCAGTATCTACTAAAGATTAACAAATCCATGTCCCATGACCAGCAACACCACTCCAGAGCATTTGTCACCCAGGAAGAGTGACATGTAGATATTTACCAATGACATGTACAGGAACGACCCTTGACAAATGAATGGAAAATAAACAAGAGAATATGGTACAGCCTGTGCATGAATGACTCATGGAACAATATAGATGAAATTCAGAATCATAACACTGAAAGTAAGAATCCAGACACAAAAGGCAACATGCCATGGGATTACATTTTTATAGAATTAATAAACATCACCATGACAGTGTGTTATTAGAAGCACATGTAACAAGTAACCTAGTAAGAGGGAAGTGACTGAAGGAACCTATATGGCACTGACAAAATTCTGTTTATCATCCTGGGTTTTAGCTACAGGTATGTTCAAGTTATAAAAATTCATCCTGCTAAGTTCTGCGTCTTTTATGTGTTGTGCTTGAATATAGTTGATTTTTTTGTAAGGTAGTTTGAAAGTAGCTCGATGCAATGGGGCTAAAGGAAAGATTGAGGGTCCTATGGAAACAAAAGACTAATATTGAAGAGATCTGTACAAGGTGCATCCCCATGACAGGACGTCATGCCCAAGTCAAGGGGCATGGTGTCCCACCGAGTGTCGCTGTGAACAACTGCTGATTTTGTTACTGAGTTTACCATTGCGTTAACATGCTGGGGAAAAGCAGGCCTTACTGCATGCAACTCATGTCTAAGATTGCCATTATTCTCTCATTCACTCATTGCATGTGAACGTTTCATATTTTTCAAAATATATATCATAGTGGAAACGACTATACTTACCAAACAATTGGAGTTGCCTAGAATGAGTGACTGGAGAAGTCAAGTCAGAGAATGTGCTAAACAGTGGTGATAGCAACGCCGACTAGTCTTCACCGTTCTCTCTCTCGACCGGCATTGCATTCGACACTTGACACGTCATGCCACTTAATTGGCAACTGTTATGTACCTTCTACAAGGTACACTACATGTTCAAAGAAGTGGCCACCTGCCTAATTTTGCAAAGTAAGCAAGTAACAGAGCCCAGACTGAATACTTGGGCTTTTACTACTATTCACGGATGCAGTATATATTAAAAACAAAACAGAAAAGAAGCTATTATTTGTCTACTACTGGAGGTGGGGAAAGGAGCTCAGGTAATAGGTGCGCTGAGCTTAGATAATAATCAGGGAACAGCTCATAGCACATGCATTTGTAACAGAAGTATTAAAAAGATACACTTAAACTTTCTGAGAGTAAGTCAATAAATATGACCCCGATATCATTGCTCACTAATCAGAATAGCATCTTCTTGACCCCCACTCACTGCTCTTCAGGCAAAGCTGGTTGGTAAACAAATCACAGAGAGAGGGCAGAGTATTAACGTGACCTCAAATATGATCCAAGGTGAGAAAGTGAAGAAAAGAACGTGAATGATTATTTTTAGATTTAGAACCACCTTGACAACTGTAGTACTAATATCATTATTGTAGATTACTGGTAAGAAACAGAGATGGATGTTTTAAGCAAAAATATTATTTTTTCTGCCAAACATAGGCAAAATGATACTGCATCACAGAAATGAAGGGTTTGCAGTAGGTTAAGTGGAGAGCAGTGGTGGAAGAATAGTGGCCCGTGACACATTTGTGCCTCAACGAGCAGCGAAATCACTTAAAAAACGTATCAAGGACAGTGAATAAGCACTACTCACGTGAAATGTATTGCTTTATGACTTTCAATTTAATTTGTAAATTAGTTTTGGAATCCATAATTGTACAAGCTTGATAAGTATATCACTTACAAATCTAGGCTTATGTTTTTAATTATTTAAATAGCAGTACAAAACCGTGATAATGGGGGCCGGGGCCCTCGAGAAGTTTTTAGCGTTAAAATGTGTTTATGTTATTCGAGTTTGAGGGAACCCTGCACATTTGTAGCAGGTGAATATCTGGGAGATGGTCATCTGCGTGGGTCTCATTGAGGTGGTTTGTGGGGGGCTGGGGAATTTATATTTCATTAAGTGATAGGTAAGTTTTCTGTAGGCAAATAACAGAACTATCAGGTATATAATATGTATGGTATCATACCCATCATATGTAACACTAGGTGACATATCATATATGTAATTAGCATATAATATGTGGGGCCGTGGTTTAGGTTTTCTTACACAGAGGTAAATAAAACGGGAGCATGCATCTGTCAGAGGCAGCAGGAAACCAAAGGTGATGAGGGGCACTCGGGATCTAGGAGGAGAGGTTTTTATAGAGAAAACGAAGCAGCAAAGCAAGGAAATGATTTGATTGGCTACAGCTTAAGCGATCGCCTTGCGTGGGAACGCCCAGATTGCCGTTTGTGATGGGTGCTCTTAAGTCTTCCAGGATCTCAGTGTGTCGGCACTGGGTTAGGTGTCCGTTTGGGTCCGCAGAGGTCGGCTGCCATCAGAGTCACCCCAGGCCACAGCCTCCTTGTTCAATTCTTCAACACACGTCACCTATCTGTACACATGTCAGTTTTTTTCCACTTATAAAATGAGTTTATTATCTGTATTAACTTATTGTAGTCATTTTAAAGATACATCCTACGTGTCAGTGAGTGTGGGCGCACGGAGGAAAGAACCCTGCTAACTGGTCACGTCGCACATTCAAAGTGGGAGCTGAAATTAAGCTCTATTCAAAAAATCCTTTCCGATCGGCTTTTTTAGATTCGTGGTTTGGAGAAAGGAGTTGAAGGAAATGCTTAAATAAAAATAAGGCCACTTTTAATCTTCCTGATATATGGTTCATGTTAAGCTTAGATAACTAAAATTAGAGGAAGCAGTGTGATGTTCTAGAAAGAGCCTCAGCTTTGCATTAGTCAAACGTGGGTTTAAAGCCTAGGTCACTGTCTTCTTCACACTGGGGATCTGGAGTAAATATTTATGTGTGTATAAAAATAACATATGTTCGTGACTGGCCCATGACTGGTGTCCGTGTGCTGGCCACCCTGTGGCTGGTCGCTCTGTCTACTGTTAAGGAGACATGTTGACTACTGTTCTTCTCCCAAGGGGTGTCAGTCAACATCTAACATGGGTATGTGGCCCTATATCATTTTTATTCATTGGGACACAAGGCAAGAATTGATGATAGCGATCACTAGCCGGCTCATTTTTCATCTGATTCTAAATATAAGGCATTTTAAATATAGACTTTTTGTTTACGTAATCGATTTAACTTGTGATTTATATTTTGAAAGATTTAAGTGTCATCGATGTATGTTGATGATTAAATTACTTGCCTTCATTTGCTGATATAATCCTAACTGACAATATGTGGATTTTCTCAACTAGTGTGCAAAAACTATGTGGGAAAATTGTTATATCGATAAAATATATTTGATAAGTGAGGACTTTCTGAATTCTATACTTTGTTTAACAGTGAGTGGGCCTTGCTCGCTTATGATCTCCTGTTGGCATCACAGTGTTATCTTAGATGGGAAGCTACGAGCCTGTTTCCTTCTCTCTGTCCTATGGAGTTAGCCCTTTTGAGGATATAAAGATGGAGCAACTGCTGTGACTAAAATCAATTCTGAGCTGTAAAAGTCAACAGGTCTCCTTAAACAGCAATTTTTTTTTTTCTTGTCAGTCTACAAAACCGTGGAAGATTGCAGTTAAACACCGTTCTCGGTCATCTTAAGAGATGTCACAGTGTCTTGCGTGACATATCATTCTAGGCAATTGGTTGTAGTCACATCTGTCACTGCAAAGCTCACCCTTGGAAAAGAAAAATGTAGGTCAAACCTGCTTCCATTATGTATACACGATTGGTTTCTTTAAATGCATATTGCACATCTGAACGTGATGAGACACTCATCCTGTGGAATACGCAGTGACATATGTGCCTCAGTTCCTCCGTGTATCTCTTCGATATGGCAGATCACTTTTAGAATGTGCATGAGCACAGATTAGACCATTTGAAGACAAAATGGCAGTGCTATTTACCTCTTTAATGCAATTCCAAGGGTAATAGAAAATATCAACATTGAATCTCTTAAGCATGACATTCTTGACAAATATGTTTATTTTCCTTTTATAGATGAACATAAACAGATGGCTCATAAGAGTCCACTGAGTCAAGTGTGTGTTTTCCTTCTGATGTTATGATTATATTCCTATTATATGATTATGTATAATCATATATAGACACCAAATACAATCAAACATAAAGCATAAGCCTTAAGTTATGCAAACCTATAATAAAAAAAATATGTTTGATTGGTCTAACTAAGAAATTTGATTCCTTTTTTCAGTCTATTTCCAGCATTATGGGAATAAAAATGATAAATGTATTTTCTGATGTGCTCCTACAGCATAGGAAATGACTATAAACACCTAATTACTTTTTAAACCAAATCTTCCTACTCTAAATATGTTAACCATTTCAAATTTAAATTCCCACATAGCTTGATTATGCTATTTTGATTTTATATATAACATGTGAAACAATGTGTAGCTTGACAGAATTTTCTAAAGAGAATGCATGCTTAGCTCTCTGTCTATATTCTGGTGCATGGATAAACTGCAGATGAGCATTTAACAATTCTTGCAAAAGGCAAAAATGTTTAAGGGTTAAACGATCCAGCAACATTTATCGCACAATCAGGAGAAAGAGTAGTATCATGGAGTTTGACATGATATCAGTAAACGTTAAGAAATCTGTGTATTTTAAAAAATTGATGCTCTAACTCAAGTGGGGATTTCTCAGTGTCATGTTTAGTTGTGTGCAGTTAAGGGAAAGTTTATATTTTGAAAAATTTAATTGCACACACAAATTATGTTATTAATTAAATAACCTGTATAAGCTGAATACAGATGTGACTAGAACTAAGGCAGTCTTAGAATTCTTTACATTTAAGACATTTATAAGAGCGGCAACATTGATTAAGAACGAGAGTATTAGAAAGATTTAAGATTTTTCTTTTTTTGTGTGGTATAGATATATAAACAAGCTCTGACAGATTATTTGATGTGAACATGAGTGTAAATGATGGAGCATGAGACCATAAGTGGACCAAAACATGTTTTTATTGGTTATAACTGGGAAAAGTTATAACCAAAAGTTATAACTGGGAAAAAACAAAATGTTTTTATTGGTTATAACTGGGAAAAGAAACACTGAGTGTTGTATGTTTTCATTCCTTGAGATTTGTTAGGTCAGATTATTAACTCCTCAAATTACTTTGTTTTAACTTAAAATGCAAGTGCTTACAAGTTTGAAGATACTTTTTATGTGTTCAAAGAATACAAGGACAACACAAGTAGGCGGACTTCTAGGAGCCAATCAGCCTGTGAGAACTTGCACCAGATACCTACTGGTCTTAGGTTTCTTATTCTTTGGGAAAAATTCATAGATGATAGACTGTCCGCAAACCTTTCCAGATTCCCCAGACATATCTATGGTTCTAGAAATTCAAATTTTGAAACTATGTTTTAAGGCCACTGGAGTATCTGTATTGAAAATCCAGCATTGTGAATCTGATATCTTTTATACCACAAAGTATAATGTAAGGTTTACAGTATTTATTGCCTTCTTTCATGATGGTATATATCCTGGGTTTTATTTAGCACTGGGCTAAAATGTGAAAGAAATATGTTAAAAAAATGTCACTCTTAGGAGAAGATGATGTGTTAATAAGAAAATAAGAAGCAACATGATGTGTCTAATGGCTTGCAGGATCCATAATATTGCAATGGAGAAAATGGAAGGTCACCATAGGTCTCCTTTTCCTTTTTTTTTCCTTGTGCAGTCTCAAGAGTCTAAGAGTGGTAAATTTTACCTACCATCTCTCTACTGTCTAACTCAAGGATATTGCATTTGGTCATCATCTCAAGTGAACTGAGGAACAAAAGAAATCTTATCCGACTCTCTAATAATGTACTGAAAAAAAATCTAAATTACTAGAGAGATGCACCATGTGTATAAATAGGAAAACTCAATGGAATAAGTTGTTAATTCCTTCAAAATAATTTATTAATTCGGTGATGTCTAGTCAAAATATCCTACAGGACTTCATATGGAAATTGACAACCCTGTTATAAATCTCGCAGGATAAACCAAATGGTCAAGAACATCAAAGACGGTTTTGTATAAGAACAAAGCATGACATACCCTGGCAAATACCAAGATTAACTATAAACTCCATTTAATGAGGCAATATGTTAAAAAGTTTAAGAAAAAAGGAAGTGAATTTTTTATTGGCATTTCCATTGTGGAAGAAGATAAAGAGGAACATCTGTGACTCTCAAAACACAATAAATTTTCTCTAAACCATCTGCCACTTTTTAATTCTTTTTTTTTTTTTTTTTTGGATCATGGACTCAAAATTGTAATTCCATCCTCTGGCCCCTACATGAGTCACAGTAGCAGATCCTGGCTGCAAGGGACAGTCACAGAGTTGCCTTCATCTTCAACTCCATGAGGTCAGACTCTGTGTCTATTTTCATCCCTGCTCTGTCCCTGTCGCCTGACACAACTTCTCCCCATGTTTAACCAAAATATCTGTTTTTGATGTGTGCTTTTAATACTGTTCTAAGAAAAAAAAAAAAACCGGATGTTTCATTTACTCAATAATTTAGATGCTTAAAAAGGCAGATTTCTTTATTCACAGAAAGCAGAGCACTCTGCATTTTCTCATCAAGAAAGGTGCCTTCTGTGCACATATGACAACATTCCTATATATCCATTAAGATTTCAGAGTGTGGTAGAAAACATTTAAAAAATGCTCCCCATTACAGAGATGATGTATTCATATATACATACATACGTGTTCTCTCTTGATACAGATATAAAGATATATAAATATATATACCTACACACATATCTGTGTATATATGTGTGTAATATATGTAATATATATGTATAAGTACATCAGCCCTGTATGTATGTGTGTGTGTGTGTGTGTGTGTGTGTGTGTGTGTGTGTGTATACTGCCTCATTGCCAATGTGTTGCTTGCTTTGTTTCCCTTAAAAATTAGGGGTTTTATTTTTCTTCATAAAGATTCAGTGAGTGGTCTGGAAAAATATTTATATTTCAAAGCATGGAGGTGGAGGACATTTGAGCTGCTGCTAATATTCTATTCTCGACCTGGGTTATGTACGCCTCACGATATTTCACTGAAGTGTATATTTAGGATTTATGCACATTTCTGTTTGTTTGTAAACTTTAAGAAAGGTGTTTAAAATTGAAAAATGGGAAGATGGAATTTTATTTGTGGGATCAAACTCTGAAAACCTCATGTTACAGAAAATCGAATTTGTTTACTTTCTCCTTTTTACTCATCTTCTAAGTATTTTGACTTCAGATGATTTATTTCCACAAAAACTCTATTCTTAAGTGAATCCCTGATTTAATAATTTGCATGACTCTCGAAGGTCAGTGATGGCTTCTTTGCGTAAGGCTTTCATATGCGAGTTCAGGAATTCAAATAAACTAGAATACTTCTCTTAATACTTTGAGGCCTGAGATATTTCTTGGATTCCTTCTTCTTGTCAGGATCAGAGCTGTATCTCCAACCCAGAATGTTCTCTTGCCAATATTAACTAAAGAGATACCGAACAGACAGCCCCACCCCAAACATACATGTGCACACACACACGCACAGGCACGTCATTAGGCGTATCATTTTCAAACTTTAGGAAAGAAAAGCCAATGAGAAAATTTTAAAAGATGCGAAGGGAAAAAAACACTTTACCTGTAGAAGAATAAGGATAAGAATGACAGAGGAATTTTCATCAGAAAGAATGCAAGCAAGAAAACAATGCAGAGAAATATTTAATGTGTTGAAGGGGAAAAAAACCTCACCAACTTATAATACCATAACTCAAAAACTAAGTCGAAAGAAAAATAAAGACTTTCTCTGGCAAATAAAAATGGAGACTTCATTGTCAGCAGACCTGCCTTGGAAGAAATGTTAAAAGAGCTTATTTTTCCTGCAGAGGGCAAATGTCGCGTTAGAAACTCCTAGCCACATAGCAAAGGAAGCACTTCAGAGAGGAAATAAATGGAGATAAAATAAAAACGATTTATTTTTCTTATTTTCAGTCGATCTGGAAAGATGATGAGGCGTCCAGTTCCAGGCCCTAACTCATGAGTGCCGTTTCCGGCCTGACAGGTCTGCCAGCTACAAAGGCTTTACCTGGCAACCTCATGGGGAAGCAGCCTTTGCCAGCGCACTCGGTCTCTGCAGTCTCTGGAGGGGGCTGCAGTCAGAGGTCAGCCTGCCCCGGCTGCGGCTGGCACACGCATACCTGCGTCTCTACCCTTGGTACCTGCGTCTCTACCCTCGGTACCTGCGTCTTTACCCTCGGTGGCTGCATTCTGGCGCATCCTTGTGGGGAGGGCCCTTGGCTGAGGACGCTCTCAGGCGTCCCCGGAGATCTCCTCGTCTGGGGCCTCGAAGTCATTTCGTCCACTCCAACTCGGTACTCAGTACTTTTCCTCTCTCACCCTTCCCCGTCTCTCTCCTTCCCTGACTCCCAGATCCCTACAGTGCAGGAGGCTTTTGCTCGGAGCTCCCCTGGCAGGAGACGGTCTTGTTATCTGTGCTGATTCAGCTCAACCTTTCTCATTGCTTTCCGTGCCTTCCTTGGGGAAAAGGGAGGCATCGCAGGAGCCAGGTCCCTGTCGCGCTTAGCCTCTTTCTTACACCATCACGGTTAGTGAATAAAGGAGTGACTGTTAACGTTCCATTTGGTTCATTGTCTTAAGTGACCAGTTTAACACCTGGAAGCTCAGCCATCTTGACACATAACAGTGTATATGTAGTAATAATAGTAACAGTGAATTGAGTGATATAGCATATGGATAAGTGAAATGAGTAGCAGCAATATCTCAAGGGACAAAAGAGAGGACATTCTCTGTCAAATGTGGTCTTCACTATATATGAAGCAATAGATTGGAATTTGAAAGTGGATTTAGATTAATTTCAAAAGGATGTTGTAAACGCCAAGGCAACCACTAATTTTTTTACAAGAAGCATAATTGATACCTTAATAGAAGATTTAAAAAATGTATTTGAGCAATCCTCAATAAAAAAAAAAAAAGGATGCAAGCAGAGGGGAAAAAAAAAACAAATGCAAAATATTAAAACAGCTACAAATATGGTAGGTATTTATCCAACTGTATCAATAACCGCTATAAATGTGGATGTTCTGGGTGCACCAAATGAAAGACTGAGATTGTCAAAGTTTGGAGAAAAAGACAACAGAAAACATTTTAAATATGAAGATTCGGATAGACTCAAAATGAGTGGATGGAGAAATATATGCCATGTTAATACTAATGAAATGAAAATTTGAGTATCAATATTAATTTCAGACAAGGAAGACTTCAGAACAAGACAGATTATCAGGGATGATGAGGGACATTCATGATGATTAAGGGGTCAGTTTTCCAAGAAGACCTCACAGTCCAAAATGTGTGTGAACCTAGGATAATAAACATCAAAATAACAATAAAAAAACATGAAAATAACAGCAACATAAATCAGGAAAAAGGTAGAACTGAAAGGAGAAATAGACAAATCCACATTTATAGTTCAAGACTCCAACACCTCCTGTCAGCTATTTATAAATCAAACAGGCAGAAAATCAGTAAGCATATAGTTGACCTAAACAACATCAATCAATTTAATCTAATTGACGTTTATAGATTACTCCGTCTAACAGCAGCAAAATCACACTCTTTTCAAATTCACATGGAACATTTACCAAGTTAATGGGTGAAGACTTGGGGATACTGGGCTGAAGTAAATGCACTTTGCATGTGGAACTGGCATGAATTTTGGAGGTCAGAGGCGGACAGGCAGGCAGAAGAATGACACCCCTAAAAAGTGTATGACCTAATGCCCGAAACCTGCGAGCATGCTGCCTTACCTGGCCAAGGTACTTTGTGAATGTGGTTAAATTAAGGGTCTTGAAATGGAGAGATCATCTGGGGTAATCCAAAGACACAAAGTACCAACATTCATGCAAGGAGACAGACATGACCCAGATAGTCCTATATTTATTTGTAAAATTAATTAGTAATAATCTTCCAAAAAAGAGAGTTCCAAAGGCAGATGAATTTACTAGTGAATTCTTTCGAATATTTAATGAAGAAATGATACCAATTCTCCACAATCTCTTCTAGAAAATGGAAGCTGAGATAATACTTCCTAACTTATTCAGTGAAGCGGGCATCACCCTAACACCAGAATTACATAAAGATGTAAGAAAGGTAGAATAATCCATGTGGTGATGGCTTAGAGTTACAGACATCAGTATGAGCTCGCGTTTACCTTAATAGATATGAATATTACCTTATAGAAATATATGTTCATGTTTATACATGGATGATATATACACCTGTATTTTCTCTCTCTGTCTGCTGAGAGGGCCCAGAAACATGACCCCTCAATAGCAACCAATACTCCCAGCCCACAGCTGGCTTTCTCATATCATGCTATATGATAAAGGAATTAAGGCCCCTTGGGAAAATGCCTGATTCTAGAATGGGGCAGGATGTACACAAGATGAGTCTGAGACATTCTGTAGTGCCAGAAAATAAGGACGTGTTAAAAACAAAACACAACCAAAAAACCCCAAACAAACAAAAACAAATAAACAAAAACTCACGATGATGGAGGTATGTCAAAGGGACATAGGAGCTAAATGAAAGAACTCCCAATGGCCAAATCTGAAACAATCTGAGTAACAAAATAAATAAAAGAGTATTATAGTACAATCCAAAGTATATGATAAGTATCTGTGTGTCTATACTGTTATAAATAAGTAAATAATCGAATAAATAAATATGTGAGAGACAACAGACAAAACTCTCTGTGTAAGAATGCCAAATAATTTATGTAGATACGCCACCCTTAGGAGGTGGCGTACAACTGCCCGCTTCTTAACTGTGGACCACACAGAGTGACTGCCTTTCAAAGCCTGAAATGTACAAAGAAAGAAGCGGAGGAGATTAACTTTCCAATAAAGAAACCTGACTACTACCTCAGGCAGGTGATCAAGGTCATTGTCGATAGCGATAAGTCGTGCCGATTGTGTGTTCTCTTGATATGATGTGATAAGGATGGCTCTTTATCTCTGTAGTCTTCCTGTCAAAAACCCCAACTCCAGTGTAATCATGAGAAAATATCAGAGAAAGCCCACCAGAGGGACACTTTAAAAAATATCTGACCAATACTCCTCGAGTTGTCAAGATCATCAAAACAAAGCCTGAGGAACTGTCACAGCAAGAGGCCCCTAAGGAGACATGAGGACCAACTGCGATGTGCCACCTTGGGTGGGATCATAGAACAGAAACAGAACGTTACATTAACATGAAGGAAGTCTGGGTAAAGTGTGGGTTTTAGAGAATAAAAATGTATCAAGAGTTGATTTATCGATTGTAAAAAATGAACCATACTATGCAAGATGCCAATTACAGATAGAGAGGTAAATGGGGGTCTTTGTAATATTTTTGCATTTCTATAAATCCAAAACTATTCCAAAATGAAACATTTATTTAAAAGTACATGCAACACACAAACAAAACAGAGAACAACCACAATATATCTCTGCTGACACGCAAAACCAGCCATGGGCGTTTTGATTCCTGTGCCATGGTGCTGATTCTTCCAGAGTTTTCATGAAATCAGGAAAAAAAAAAAAAATCCAAGAAAAAAATGAGAGTTTTGTCATGGAGAAAAACACCACAACCACACAGCAGATATTCGGCTCCCAGCCCACCATTGTTCTCTGTCCCAAACATGCTGTCCGCGTCTCTTTCCTTTAAACACTGCTTAACGTGATACAGCTAAATTTCCTGAAATAGGACCTAACCTGAAGTCAGTGAGCAATATGTGGTAGCGACTATAATTATCCAAGAGACTAAAATTAGTCTACGCAGTAAAGCCCCTCTAATTGCTTTATGATGTGGGCGTACATCATCACAATTCCAGGTGTAAAATTCAGAGTACGTGTAAAGTTAGTCTTATAAGGTATAAATGCATTTTATTTTTTGGAATCCCAGACCTTTGTGAGTTTATCCTGAAAACGTTCATAGTCAATTACTTCTCTGTTTCTCCGTCTTACGGTGCGTGAGGACATCGTTTTCATGAGGGTGCTGAGTCACCAGGGTGTGACGTGGGGCTGGCCAACATGTGCGATCCCAGCAAGTGGAAGCTTGATGGGAACATGGGGCGCCTTTGCTAGTTCCGGGGTTCGCAGCTAAGGGTGCCAGTGGGGGACAACACCTTGGAGAAGGACAGCGGTGGCAGCAGGTGAGTGGGACCTTCAGCGGGGAGGGTGGCGATGCCGGAGCGGACGAATGTGAGAAGACGTGAGCTTGGAAGACGCTGCTACGGTCT
This sequence comes from Pteropus vampyrus, assembly GCF_000151845.1. Lineage (NCBI taxonomy): Eukaryota > Metazoa > Chordata > Mammalia > Chiroptera > Pteropodidae > Pteropus > Pteropus vampyrus. The sequence goes on from NW_011888900.1 coordinate 1,726,474, forward strand.
GAACGTCGTGTGCCCCACACATTCTTATGTTGATTCTAATGCCCGATGTGATGGCGTTTGGAGGTGGGGCCTTTGGGAGGTGCTTACGTCATGAGGATGGAGCCCTCAGAAAAGGGATTAGTGCCCTGAGAAAAGAGGCCCTGGAGATGGACCCCCCACCCCTTTCCACCACGTGAGGACACGGGCCGGGGTCCGTAGTCCACAACCCAGAAGAGCCTTCGCCGGAAACTGGCCCCGCCGCCACGCCGCTCTGGACTACCGGCCTCCACAAATGTGAGGAATGAATTGCTGAGGTTTGTCAGCTACTCATTTTATGATATTTTGTGATAGGAGCTTGCATGGACTAAGGTAGAAGAATGATTAAAAAAAAAAAAAGCAAAAATGAAAAGCTTGGAAGTTGTTTTGAGGGGACCTTGATGTCCAGAAATGGGCAGGTGAGTGAAATATGCCCATAAATGTGGGTTATTGATTTTAATACGGCCTGGGGACCGAGGTGGCCTTCTGTGTCCTCAGCTTCAGGAACTTCAGACCGGTTTCTTCCTGACCCTAGGCCCCCGAGCTCCCTTCTCTTAGAGCATTTACTTTAGAAAACTTGTAATTATAAACCCTCTCTCTCTCTGCCCCTGAGAGCTAAAAACTCTAAGTCTCCTGCTAGTTTTAAAATCCAGGATGTCTTTCTCAAGCACCTGGGAACCATCTCGTAGAAACGTACTAGTTAAGGACAACAATGTCCTGTCAAGACTATTTTAATGATGGATGACAAACGGCAGGTTGTGGTATTACAGAATGTGCTGGAACAGCAGTCTGAAGATCTGAATTCCAATTCTGAGTACATAATTTTCTGGTTACTCGGCCTATGGCAAGTGATTTGTACTCCAAGCTGCAGAGATTTGGTGTATAAAATGGATTATGTGCCCATGAACTGCGTTTCCCCTTTGTATTTTATAATCTCTTTTTTTTTCCTTTTGGGAAAAGCATTAGATTATGTGGTTTGAGCATATTCTGTATTTTTTTTCTCATCCAGTAACATTTGGGGAGAAGACAAGAATTCGTTCTAATACTTTCAATTCTTCCTTTATAAAAGGTATAATGTCCCATAAGGAAAATGATCCCTTTCTCTCTAACCACAAAATCCGTGAGTGAAAATTTAGCAAATATCTGTGGGGTGCCATTGCTTTGCACTAAAGGATGATTCTGAAGTTTCTTTAACTTGCTTCAGGGAAGGACTGCGCTTAAGGGCCAATTTGGGCTAAGATTCTTCAGTCTGGTGCCAAAAATCTGCCTTTGGCGTCAGGAGAGATTTCTCTCGTGCTGCATCTACAAAAGTCAAAGAGACTGAGCCCTTAACAAGGCGAGTGTTGTTGCTTCTGCCGCGCAGACTAGGTTAGAACACCCCGAAGTGAAAAGAGGGGTTCTCGGGGCAGGTTTTATGATGTGGGCTCATTTGCGGTTTTTTTGTTTTTTTGTTTTTTTGTTTTTTTACTCCCAAGAGATAAGGAGCCTTATTTTCACGGTAATGTCCAATTTTTGTAGAAGAAAATTCCGTTCGACGAGATGTGAGAAATAGGAGGAAAAGAAAAAGGCGACGACAAGAGGAAGGAAGAGGGGGAGGAAGGAAAGAAGGGAAATGAAGGGAGCGAGAGGCAGAGAACAGGAAAAACAACCGTGTGGTCAAATGTGGATGGAGAATCCTGGTTTGTGTAAGCAGGATATTTTCTCATCGATGAATTATTAGAGCAGATATATTGAGGTGTGAACACGCATGACCCAAAGG
>NW_011888900.1:1728297-1733261 GCF_000151845.1 Pteropus vampyrus
GACTATTTTAATGATGGATGACAAACGGCAGGTTGTGGTATTACAGAATGTGCTGGAACAGCAGTCTGAAGATCTGAATTCCAATTCTGAGTACATAATTTTCTGGTTACTCGGCCTATGGCAAGTGATTTGTACTCCAAGCTGCAGAGATTTGGTGTATAAAATGGATTATGTGCCCATGAACTGCGTTTCCCCTTTGTATTTTATAATCTCTTTTTTTTTCCTTTTGGGAAAAGCATTAGATTATGTGGTTTGAGCATATTCTGTATTTTTTTTCTCATCCAGTAACATTTGGGGAGAAGACAAGAATTCGTTCTAATACTTTCAATTCTTCCTTTATAAAAGGTATAATGTCCCATAAGGAAAATGATCCCTTTCTCTCTAACCACAAAATCCGTGAGTGAAAATTTAGCAAATATCTGTGGGGTGCCATTGCTTTGCACTAAAGGATGATTCTGAAGTTTCTTTAACTTGCTTCAGGGAAGGACTGCGCTTAAGGGCCAATTTGGGCTAAGATTCTTCAGTCTGGTGCCAAAAATCTGCCTTTGGCGTCAGGAGAGATTTCTCTCGTGCTGCATCTACAAAAGTCAAAGAGACTGAGCCCTTAACAAGGCGAGTGTTGTTGCTTCTGCCGCGCAGACTAGGTTAGAACACCCCGAAGTGAAAAGAGGGGTTCTCGGGGCAGGTTTTATGATGTGGGCTCATTTGCGGTTTTTTTGTTTTTTTGTTTTTTTGTTTTTTTACTCCCAAGAGATAAGGAGCCTTATTTTCACGGTAATGTCCAATTTTTGTAGAAGAAAATTCCGTTCGACGAGATGTGAGAAATAGGAGGAAAAGAAAAAGGCGACGACAAGAGGAAGGAAGAGGGGGAGGAAGGAAAGAAGGGAAATGAAGGGAGCGAGAGGCAGAGAACAGGAAAAACAACCGTGTGGTCAAATGTGGATGGAGAATCCTGGTTTGTGTAAGCAGGATATTTTCTCATCGATGAATTAATAGAGCAGATATATTGAGGTGTGAACACGCATGACCCAAAGGACATTAATTAGAAATAGATTCCTTTTGGTACAGCCTTAAAGATAATATGTGGTAGCTCAAAATAAAAGATGTGCTGAGGCGAAAACAGAAACCCACAGCCTCACAAATGTTGATTAACAGTGACGTGTCTGCTGGCTCAGAAGGAGTCGGTCACTATATAACACCTCTGGGCACCTGAGCGCAGTGCTCGAGTTCTTCCAAAAGTATAGCTTTCCTTCATGATGTACTTTTTATTACTGTTTGTATGTTACCGCAGGGTATTTGTGGGCTTTTTAAGGAATAAAATTTAAATGAAAGAATATACTGGAAAAGGAATGGCATCATTCTCTCAGCTAATAACATGCCTTCTGGTCCTTTTCTCTAAGCAACGAGACGGCTTTTGAGCTCTTATCATCCAGAACCTAGGATAATATCAGAAGCGAGGGGTAGTCATGAAAAATGCCTCTATTCTTGTTTCCAGGCTCGCTTTTAGTAAATGCAGAAAAAGAAGAGGAAAAAAGATTTACTATTTTGATTCACTGAGTCTGTTTCTTCAGAAACATTTTTTTGTGTTTGCTAGCTATGTCTCGAACCCGTTTTTTTTTTTTTTTGAGGAGAATTTTCCTTATTTCAAAAGGAAAAACATTGGCTTATTGCTGTTTTTAAACAGAGCGGCTCTTTCGCCATGTGTGATTGGCAGCAGGGCAAGAGCTCTGGGTGGTCTTGTGACAATGAGCAATATTTTCTGGTAGGGAGTTCGGTTGTCTTCTGGAACCACAATCGCTCCCTTTGCAATTTCAAGTTATAATTCATTTTGATGCATTTCTCAGCTCGGAATGTAGGCAATGCATTTGTTTTGAAGATGCCTAATGCACTGTTCCAGAGATATGTAATAAGTTTATATAAGTTGCCAAGGAAAGAGTGATGGTGAAAATTCCCCAAGTTAGCTTTTTCCCATTAAATATCATAACATTTTTTTTCCTTTGAACTGAAGAAAACGTTTATAAGCAAATAAAAATTTAATAGTAATTTGGAATAAATAACTGTACAGAATCCATTTTATTTACTTTGTGTGCTTGCTATGTGTTGCTAATTTAAGACCCAGAAGTATTTGTTGGCTTACTATATATGTAAGAAGATAAGTTTAACAAGCCAGTAAGTTCACTAAATCTGTGTGTGTGTGTGTGTGTGTTAGGATGAGTGCACTAAGCTTCTTATTTTCCTGAAGAATTTGTATTTTATTAAATCTATATGGCTTACATGATGATTGGCTATAAAAAAAAAAAATACCTTGACTATTCAACTAGGATTGCTCATTGGAGCTGACTTATAAAGAGCAAGATTCTCCTTTAAAAAATTCTTGAAAATTAGACCAAGAATAATTTGTCGTGATAGCATATAACTCATTGGCTTAAATATAGTCATGAGCCACATAACAACATTTCAGTCAACAACAGACCACGTATACAAAGGTGGTCCCATATATTATAATGGAGCTGGAAGACTCATCCTCCAGTGATGGTCTCCTTAGCTGTTGTAACGCGGTAGAACAATGTATGACTCTCGTGTTTGTGATGATGCCGGTGTAAACAAACCTACCGCACTGGCAGTCGGAAAAGCACCGCACATCCAGGTATGTACAGTACATAATACTTGATAATAGGAAACAGCTACATTACTGGTTTGTGTATTTGCTACACTATGCTTTTTATGGTTGCTTTAGAGTACGCTCTTTCTATTTATAAAAGGAAACGTTGCTGTGAACAGTATACTGTGTTATGCAGGCAGCGGCAGCCTCACGTGTCTTGTGTTTACCTCATCTCTTGATTGCGTCATTTTTTCTCGTGCTGGATTTTATCAGGCTTGGAGCCCAGGAGTGATAGGCTGTACCACACAGCCTCGATGTGCGGTGGCTGTACCATCTAGGTCTGTATAAGTGCACTCTGGGGTGTTTGCACAACTTATCCCCGTTATTAAGTGGCACGTGACTGTAATGCCTAAATATGCATTTAAATATAATTTAATAACATTTGAATATATGAACTTTTTAAAGTTGAAGAATGAATTAGAGTTATAATATCAGAACATTTAGAATTTTTATATTTATACTGACAATAATTATTTTTAATGTAAAATGTGCTAATGCATAATTTTTGGCTCAATCCATATAAACAAAAAATATCATCTCAAAGCTTCACGTTAAGGCCATCTGGACAAATCAAATAGAGCAATGAGTAAATTATTTATGTTTTGCTAACATTAAATTTTTGTTATACAGAATGGAATTTCATTATTTGCTATCATTTTTAAGGAAGAGAGTGCTGGCCGACTTAAATGCGGGGATTAGGATGGAGAAGTGGCTTTCCAGCATCAGAACATTTATTACTTCATCTCTGGCCAAAAAAAAAAAAAAAAAAAATCAGCGATGGAGAGATATTCTAATAGACTAGATAATTAAGTAAAATATTAGGCTTTCATAAATTCTCTTGACGGTGCCTTGGGAAAACTAAACCATCTGGTTTCATATAAGATGAGGGACAGAACCCAGTAAGAAAAAAAACAAGTTGTGGCAAGTAGTAGCCACAGTGACGGAGAATAAGGTCTGGGCCATGCAGAGAAATCACCAGAGCTTGAACCAGCCAGGCCTTAATGACTGACCTGTGTTTTCTATTGTAATATTGTTGAGATAAAGATGCTGTTAGCGGGGTATGCAGAAAAGACTCAGGGATATGTGAATTTTGTCTTGGAAAACCATCACCTGCATTACTACCCACTACAATAATAACTATTAATGCACTTATGGCTCTGTACCATTTTTTCTTTCTATACTTCATGAAAACCCATGATTTAGGTTTTGTTATGATTTCCTTTTTAGGGTGAAAAACATCGAGGTAAAAAGTCACACAGATGCCAAGGGATAGGATAGGAAATTGGTACCATGCAGAATGGTAGACACACTTAGGAACATTCAGATATGCTTCCCTGTGACCTTAATTTAAAATATAATAATAATTCATTTAGTCCTAACATTTGTATACAGGGAAAGATTTTCAGAGTCCAGTAAGTCAATGATGACGTCATCATAGAAATAAAAGTACCTTTACTCCTATCATATTTAAGGTCACACCTCAGCTGGCAGGTGCTCACTATGTTATTTTGTGTTACACGTGCTCATAGTTCACATGTTAGTAAAAAAGAGGACCAAGGTTAAATATTTATACAATGAAACTTTAAGGCTTTTTAGATTTTCTTGAGTTTCTTGCTTGAATTTATTTCACGGGGAAACCTGCTTATTTGCTCCCGTTTGAACTTCTTTCCCTCTGTAGTAAATTTATCCAGAGAGAAAGAAGATTTAATACTATTTTATCACAACAGCTCAGTTTGAGGAGTGTGTTTTTATTTTACATATACAATGACACCAAACTCCAAATGCATACTGGCTTAACTGGGAAAAGTAATTTAAAAAGTAGGGAAGATACCCAACAAAAGTGTGTATGGATGCTCGGCAAAGATGACTAGGAAATTGTTTGCAACATCAACATGTATAATAAATAAAATCACAACTTAGTTTTCAGATATCTTATCGAAATAGATATCCTATTATACTATACTAAACTTAAAAATAGTGTTAGAATAGAATACAATTACAGCCGTAAAAGTAAATTGAAACAATATGCTAACATTTGGATGTTTCTTGAAAAATATTGAGTGAAACAATGCAGAAACAAAAGAGATTATACTGCATAACTCCTTATATATAATGATCAAATTATAAGTAAAGATGGTGGTTTCTATTGAGAAACAGTTGTAGATGGACATCTGAGATGATAATAATATTTCATTTCTTGATCTGGCAACTAGTTATTCAGATGATTCAGATGGCAAAAAAAAGAAAAGAAAATTTGTCTAACTGTATGTTAATGTTTTATTCATTTTTCTGTATGTTTTAA
>NW_011888900.1:1733311-1739388 GCF_000151845.1 Pteropus vampyrus
ACACACTTAGGAACATTCAGATATGCTTCCCTGTGACCTTAATTTAAAATATAATAATAATTCATTTAGTCCTAACATTTGTATACAGGGAAAGATTTTCAGAGTCCAGTAAGTCAATGATGACGTCATCATAGAAATAAAAGTACCTTTACTCCTATCATATTTAAGGTCACACCTCAGCTGGCAGGTGCTCACTATGTTATTTTGTGTTACACGTGCTCATAGTTCACATGTTAGTAAAAAAGAGGACCAAGGTTAAATATTTATACAATGAAACTTTAATAAGGCTTTTTAGATTTTCTTGAGTTTCTTGCTTGAATTTATTTCACGGGGAAACCTGCTTATTTGCTCCCGTTTGAACTTCTTTCCCTCTGTAGTAAATTTATCCAGAGAGAAAGAAGATTTAATACTATTTTATCACAACAGCTCAGTTTGAGGAGTGTGTTTTTATTTTACATATACAATGACACCAAACTCCAAATGCATACTGGCTTAACTGGGAAAAGTAATTTAAAAAGTAGGGAAGATACCCAACAAAAGTGTGTATGGATGCTCGGCAAAGATGACTAGGAAATTGTTTGCAACATCAACATGTATAATAAATAAAATCACAACTTAGTTTTCAGATATCTTATCGAAATAGATATCCTATTATACTATACTAAACTTAAAAATAGTGTTAGAATAGAATACAATTACAGCCGTAAAAGTAAATTGAAACAATATGCTAACATTTGGATGTTTCTTGAAAAATATTGAGTGAAACAATGCAGAAACAAAAGAGATTATACTGCATAACTCCTTATATATAATGATCAAATTATAAGTAAAGATGGTGGTTTCTATTGAGAAACAGTTGTAGATGGGCATCTGAGATGATAATAATATTTCATTTCTTGATCTGGCAACTAGTTATTCAGATGATTCAGATGGCAAAAAAAAGAAAAGAAAATTTGTCTAACTGTATGTTAATGTTTTATTCATTTTTCTGTATGTTTTAAAAAACTGATAGTAAGAACTATTATTTGATCATCTAAATTTTGTCATTAAAGGGTTTATTAAGTCATCATTTAATTTTTAAAATCATGAAAACTACATTGAAAGCCATTAGTTGCATCTTCTAAGGTAAATAAAGATGTAGCAGTTTCAGGGGAAAACAATACATTTATTTCTAAGACAGATACTTATCCTACTATTATCATGTTCAGAAAACAGCTTTGGCAGGCACAGAGAGTAGCTGAGACACTAAACTGTCTGGAGAAACTTGTTGGCAAACACCAAACAAATCAGAATTTTGCAAGAAAATGTGTGACATTCTTACTATGTGAATGTTTCCATTTGGCTTTCTGATCTACCACAGTTGCTGTCCATCGGGGTTTTGGGGATGTATCTTTGCAAGGAGTGGTTACTTTCTATAACCTGCGGTACCAATATTCTCAGAACCTGGGAAAGGATTTTGTATATAACGGTTTGTATTTCATTAGAGTTCTTAAATGTTCATCTTTTCTACAGTGAGTGTTAAAATCATTTTTCTGTCATTAAAAATATAAGCTACATGAAAAACAATTATCTCACAAAAGCTTAAAGTAATTTGCAATAGAGTTTTCCCTGTCATTTGAACATACGTCAACAGATGTTTGATATAAAAACAAACTGGGGAATATGTAAATGCATCTGAGGTGATAAGGGGCAGCTCCTCAGCCAGAGCGTTTGCAGCCAGGTGGTTCCCATTTCACAAGATTTGACCGCTAGCAGATTCCCCTGTGCACCATGATTCAGTTCTGAACTTTGCTAATCCCACCGTCTCATTTCTATTTCATATTAAAGTCTTTCAGAGATTCGGAGACTTTTGTACTTTCCTTAATCAATTTCCCTAATCCGTCAACCAGTCCCTTTCCTTTGAGTTTTTTTTTTTTTTAAATAAGCTCAATTACTTTTCTCTGAATTTTTTTTACATATATGATATAAAAATAGTCCAATAGTAATCTTCATCTGTGCCTTGTGCTCTTTCTCAACGCCGAATATGTCTGTCACTGAAAAAAGCTTGCTTTTAACACCCAACCCAAATATTACCTTTACTGAACATCCCGTCTTTATTTCCCTGGTGAGGTTTGGTCACCAGCTCTGCTTTCCCATTATTTTATTTACATAAGTTTAATGACTTTCATCAAATTATATGTAATTAATTTTGACATATTTTCCTTCTGTTTATAATGAAGTCTCCAATGCCTTGAAAATATTCAGTTCTCAATAAATGTTAGTTTATGATTGCCATAATCATAGATGTTTATAATGCAGCTCCTTCTTTCCCTATGCTAAGAGATCACACAATGATATCATAACAATTGAAAGCCTAAAGCTATGTTTCAGGCGGTACCAATTCTGACAACCCATTTAGCTGCCATATACTTTGATCACTTTTTGAGTAACTGTTACCATAATCATTGAGAAGTAATGTTACATTTTATATGAAAATGAATGAAAACTACAGCTTTTAGTTTTTAATACTTTATTACACCCAAACAGATAACTTACTATAAATTAAGACTTTTAAAAAATCAAGAACTCTCTGATTATCAGTTAATTGTTCAGAATGGCGGGTAGGCTCACTCAATAGCTGTCATATTAATTTTCATCCTGAAATTGAGGAACTTTGTACTATTTCAGTGAGAACTGCCATTTTGAAACTTTCAAAAAATGACTGCGCTTTTATGGGATTTTACATACAAAGAAACAAAGAAGGAAAAAATATGTTCAAAATAACAACCTGGAAAAAGTTGAAATTATAGGAGCTTTTAGACCGATGCCAAATTCTCAGGAAATAAGTCAATTATGAAGTTTTACTTTTTAATGTCCACTCTCAAGCATATAAATATCCATATTGAATAAAACTAGTGGCAGAAAAATTGACTTGACTGTCATACTCATTAACTGCAGTGATATCACCCCTGTTACAAATGCTACGTCATCTCTTTACTGTTGCAGACCTGTGTTTCGTATTTTGTTTTAAAATCAAGTAACTAGCTAGTAAACCCTATGACTGTTTTTAACATATCACTAAATTTGTTTCTTAAAATTTTCACTAAATTGCGACACTGTTAAGAAAATATATAAACAAAAATTTGAATGGGAAAAAATAAAACGTCTTTAACATTGATAATCTTTTAATACCTTGGCAACATAAATCATGTAGAGGTAAGCCATACTCTTGTATTGGTAAGTATGAGACAATCCAAATATCGCCAGATCTGTGATTATGCATAAATCTCTGGTGTATACTTTCTCAGACTTCAACCTAACCACAAATAAAAGCCTAGCTTCTTTGTTTATTTGTTTGTTTGTTTGTTTGAAGTATGTTTAGGGTTGTAGTATTTGGTGACCTATTTTTTTTTTAACAGGATTATAAAGAAAACAGTCATTAAACATGACTTTGCAAATATGCTAAAATAAAATAAAAGCTATATGATAAAGTTTCCAAATTTAGAGATATTTGCTTTGATGTAGTTTGTTTTATGGAGAAATATTTTTTTTCTGCCTGAGAGTGGCCTCCCAATTTTTAGACATTTGAGAAAAATATCCATTGCATGGTCTTTTTCATAAATTGTATTTATCTAATGTCTGTATCTATATAATTTCCCTGAAAAGTCTTAATTTTCAACTACTGTTCCTGAATTATTTAATTATGTTCTCATTAGCAATCACATCAGCAGTGAAGATTTTTGTATCAATGTACTAAAGCAATTTTGAATAAATATTATGTTCCTTATGTAAATAGTCACTTTAGCTGGGAAAAAAATTGTAAGTATTTATCGAAATAATGGTGATAATTTGTGGTATTAGCTAGCAATTAAAAAGATAATATAGCATAGAATGGAACCGGTCAATTTGCTTATTATTCATCTAAAAATAAATGCATTCTTTTGAATAAAGCCAATCTACATCTTGAAATATCTAGACCTAAACTAAGCCCCCAAAATATGGAATAATAGGTAAAAAGAGACTAGATTTCTTAGGAGTAGTGAAATACTTATATTTATCTGTAGAACATTTAACTTAACACAACCTCTTTACACCTATGTTAGTTAAATGTAAGACTGCGTCATTCATTGGAACTTGAAATAATATGCAAAATCTAATTTATATATTTATTATCAACATGGTATTATCTAAGGCAGAATAGTCTGACATAAATAATAAGTACAAAAATAAACAAGAGAGCAGTGTGTGGAGAAAGCCCTAAGAAGAATGTCATATTTTCAGTGCTAAAGTAGAAAATAAACGATATCGATTGTTTAGCTATTATAAACATTCATGTGTCTATCTACATTGAGTTATTTATTTTTAAAGGAATCAGAAAAGAGGAGCACATATTTAAATGATTAACATATAATCAATAGAACTCACCATAAAAAAGACCATGATTGATGATGTATTTAAAATTGGACCTATCTAGAAAAATAGGATTAGAATATCAGGAAAAAAAAAAAACCCAATAACACTGTGTCTAACTGTAAGAATGCAACATGTTAAAAAATGATTGTATTTTAAAAGTAAATAGTGTTAATTTTAATCAATTAAATAATGGCTATTAATCTTTTATAAAATGTTAAATGTCAATTTTATCTCAATAAAAAAGAAATAATATGATATTTTATATATATTTAAGAAAAAAGATCTTAACAACAACCCTTGAAATGAAAAGAAAATTAAAATGCAGAAATGTAGGTCTTGAGTAAATTATTTCTTAATGAATATACAGAGTAAATAAACCTATGTGAGAAGGTGATCACCTGGCCAATCTTCATTCCAGATTGCGCCCCAAATCCCATTAGTATCAAAACTGTAAATGAAATGAGCTTTTCTCATTTTAGTATTAATCATTTACTTGCTTCTTTATACTTTTTACCCTAAATAATATATCCGTTTTGCCTGTTTTTGAACTTAAAAAAAATGGAATGATACATTTCACTGTCAACATTTTGTGTGTCTGTGTGTGTGCGTGTGTCTTCATGTGTTCTGTTGACGTTGTTGCATGTGACTGGTCTCTCATGTTCATCACTATTCCACTATATGAAAATACAATGGTGTATCTATTTCGTTACATATTTGATTTCATTGTTTTCAATTACTCTACTATATTAAACATGTTATTCTAAACATTTATTATGTGTCTCCTGGTGCTTATGCAAAAATTTCCCTCGGGGATTCGTGTCAGGGTAGAAATACTGTGCGATGGGGAAACACTTCTTCAAATTTACTAGATAATGAAAAACTGTTTCTAAAGTCTTTGTTCAGATCTGAATTCTCCCATGAGAGTGTGTGAATAACAAGAATGTTTTTTTCTCCAAATGCTGGCTGATAGTTTGACAGGCTTTTCAGTTTTTGCCAATCTGATATGTGTGCAGTAGTATTGCTTGCAATTTTAATTTGCATTTTTCTGATTACTAATTAGCTTAAGCATATTTTTATATGTTTTAGTGGCCATTTGAATACCTTATTTTATGAAGTTTCTAATCAAGTATTTTGAACAGTTTTCTACCGAGTTCTCTGACTTTTTCTCACCGATCAATGGAGTCCTACACATATTTTGAATTGGAGCTTATAACAGAGGTCAGCACCTTTTTCTGTAAGGGTCCAAATAGTAAATATTTTAGGCTTTATGTCCAAAAGGCAAAATCAAGGACAATATGTGGATACTGACATTAAAGATTTAAAAAATCCCCCAAGTTTTGTTGATGAAATTTAAATACAAATAATAATACTTGAGGGATATCATTTTTTGTAATATAGTTTACTAATGATAAGAATGAAATTCTTTTCCTTGGGATAACATTTCACTTCTCATGTAGAAATCTGAAGGTAACACTGAAAAAACTCCCTAAAGTTTCTCTGACACGATTTCATAGAAACGAGCGATCCATATGCTGATTTTTACAGTTCGAAGGAGGGTACCCATATGCTCCTCTCGAATAGCGAAATCTATTTTTCATTGAACACTTTTTCTCTCAGTAGTTGGAACCGTCATTCTCTAATTTACCCAAGTTAGAGAAAGTTGGCAGTCAACTTTGAAACCTGCC
>NW_011888900.1:1740573-1742933 GCF_000151845.1 Pteropus vampyrus
CATTAGTATCAAAACTGTAAATGAAATGAGCTTTTCTCATTTTAGTATTAATCATTTACTTGCTTCTTTATACTTTTTACCCTAAATAATATATCCGTTTTGCCTGTTTTTGAACTTAAAAAAAATGGAATGATACATTTCACTGTCAACATTTTGTGTGTCTGTGTGTGTGCGTGTGTCTTCATGTGTTCTGTTGACGTTGTTGCATGTGACTGGTCTCTCATGTTCATCACTATTCCACTATATGAAAATACAATGGTGTATCTATTTCGTTACATATTTGATTTCATTGTTTTCAATTACTCTACTATATTAAACATGTTATTCTAAACATTTATTATGTGTCTCCTGGTGCTTATGCAAAAATTTCCCTCGGGGATTCGTGTCAGGGTAGAAATACTGTGCGATGGGGAAACACTTCTTCAAATTTACTAGATAATGAAAAACTGTTTCTAAAGTCTTTGTTCAGATCTGAATTCTCCCATGAGAGTGTGTGAATAACAAGAATGTTTTTTCTCCAAATGCTGGCTGATAGTTTGACAGGCTTTTCAGTTTTTGCCAATCTGATATGTGTGCAGTAGTATTGCTTGCAATTTTAATTTGCATTTTTCTGATTACTAATTAGCTTAAGCATATTTTTATATGTTTTAGTGGCCATTTGAATACCTTATTTTATGAAGTTTCTAATCAAGTATTTTGAACAGTTTTCTACCGAGTTCTCTGACTTTTTCTCACCGATCAATGGAGTCCTACACATATTTTGAATTGGAGCTTATAACAGAGGTCAGCACCTTTTTCTGTAAGGGTCCAAATAGTAAATATTTTAGGCTTTATGTCCAAAAGGCAAAATCAAGGACAATATGTGGATACTGACATTAAAGATTTAAAAAATCCCCCAAGTTTTGTTGATGAAATTTAAATACAAATAATAATACTTGAGGGATATCATTTTTTGTAATATAGTTTACTAATGATAAGAATGAAATTCTTTTCCTTGGGATAACATTTCACTTCTCATGTAGAAATCTGAAGGTAACACTGAAAAAACTCCCTAAAGTTTCTCTGACACGATTTCATATAAACGAGCGATCCATATGCTGATTTTTACAGTTCGAAGGAGGGTACCCATATGCTCCTCTCGAATAGCGAAATCTATTTTTCATTGAACACTTTTTCTCTCAGTAGTTGGAACCGTCATTCTCTAATTTACCCAAGTTAGAGAAAGTTGGCAGTCAACTTTGAAACCTGCCTGTCACCCATCTTTCTCACCCAATCAATCATTAAGTTCTGTGAACTGTTCTTCCTGAGACTTTCTGGAAGTGGTTTTTTTCCCCTCCATTCTTTACTCTAATTCGCCATCATGGCCACTCATCCAGGGTAATACAGAGTGAATTTATGGACTTCCCAGCCTCTTGTCTTAGACCCTTTAATTTCCCCCTCAATGCAGGGTGCACGATTATTCTGAATACATTCTAAATTTGAGTATTCTGGGCAATTGCTTACATATTTATATGAGAAAAGCCGTACTTGATGACAGAGCGTGTAGAGCCTTCTCTGGGCTGGCTCTCGACCCCTTGTCCAAAAGCAACTCTGCCGTCTGTGTGTGTTCCAGACTAGCACACTCCTTCAGTACAATTCACGTAGCTCTGTCTTCTCACACAGCTCTATAACTGTGCTCATGTTACTGAGAAGGCCGGGGATGCTGACTCACACCTTCTGTTATTTGCCTGTCTTCTAATGATTATTTAAAATTCAGGTCATATTCTAACACTTCCAGGAAAGTTAACATGACTCCTTTTTGTTTAAGATTCCTCACGACGTGTTACCATGTCTGTGTGTATCCGATGCATTGCCTGTGCCCACATACACTGTGAAACTGTATGACCAGGATAATCTAATACATGGCTATATTTATAGGGCCCATTGTGGTGTCTTAGACATAGTAAAGCTGAACAAATATTTAGTGAACTAAAATGGACTGGGCTGAGCCTAAGTATCTGTTAAAATGACCCACATGTTCAGTTTCAACCTGAACATTGTAAAACAGATCTACGTTTTCTTTTTTTTTTTTCATTATAAATCAGATTTTAGCTCACATTATATGAGGCTTCTTATTTCTCCAGGGTTTTCTCCAGTTCTCCCAATTTTCCACTGCATTTTTTCCTTATTACATAAAAAAGAGTGTTTTCTTCTTCTTTGGTTATGCGGACTAAAGAACTGGAGACCCCAATTCAATAACTAGCTTTTTCTAAGAAAAATTAACATTTTCAAAGCATCGGCACTTCCACCTTTTCTTTCAAAGTGCTTCGAGACATTATTCAAAATTTTGCAATACTTTCTAGGCAACAAATATTACCTAT
>NW_011888900.1:1745228-1754590 GCF_000151845.1 Pteropus vampyrus
TAGACTTTAGTTTTATTTCTGTTAATAATTTAACCAGGACATTTCAAAGTCAATGATACAATAAATGCACATAAGTGATAAATGTTAGTGTAAAACTAATGTCTTCAAAGTTTCTCAGTGTGTTATTTTGGGGAAAAAAATATATATAGACAGAGAGAAAGAGTTGGGAGGGGACCTGTATTTCATCCTTCTTATTGTTTTTTTTTCCTTTATTTTTATTGATATATATAGAGAGAATTTAAAATATTTTAAACTTCGGCATAATATCCTAATTAAATGTTATATCTTTATACATTTAAGGTCGTTTCCTCAATTTTTACAACTTGTTATTGTAAATAATGCTACAACAGGTATCTTTGAAAAACACATTTAATTTCTCCATGTATTTTTTTCAGACTGTTTCATACAATGAACACCTGTATTTTCCTGTATTTTGGTAGCCACTCACTGTAATGTTTCTGTTTGTTTGCTTGTTTAATATAGAAACCATGTTCTATTTGCCTAGAAATATTTCTTGCATTATTTTTGTAACTACTTTCTTCTATTTTTACTTTCTGGAAATGCTACTATCAGGATATTGAATATTCTAAACTTATTATTTATTTTTCCTCTTATTTCCTATTTTGATTTCTCTAGTTTTCAACGTTCTCATCTCAAACAACCACATCTTCTAATGAATTTTAATATTTTTGCTATCAACTTCCATTTATAATATTTCTTGTTCTTTGACTGTTTCTTTTATAAAAGAAAATGGCATCTATCTTTAATAAAAGCAAGTAATACCTTTCTTTATTTCATGGAGTCACTGTATCATCTTATTTTTCAAAGAATTTAAATTATAGCTTCATTATTTCTTTCAAAAGTTGTCTTTTGTTCCCTTTATCGACCTCAGTTATTTGCAAATTCTCTTTTTTCTCCCCTGTTCATTTCGGCCTTTATCTTTCATTAGTGACGGAAGATCTTTGGCTTTCTGTTAACAAGAAAGAGTAGTACAACATAGACTAGATACTCTTCATGCATGTTTGTCGTCTGATGATCTTAACTTGTGGTTGGTAAATGGTATTAATCAAGGTGCTTATTTAGAGAATTATACAATGTCATTATTAGTTAGTCCTTCTGAGTCTTTAATTTCCCAAGAAGAAACCCTCCAATATTCTATATTTGTGGTTATAAACTGCCTACTAGGATTCTGGAAACTGTATGCTGAAGCAGGTTGGGAGAGTCCACCAGCCAGGAAACAGAGTTTGGGTTAATCCTTCTATTTTCAGTAGACAGTTTCTTAATCCATTGTATCAGATATTCAGAATTTGCGTCTTACTAGTTTAAGCATTGAATTTATTACAATCTTATTTTGTGGTGAGGGAGTATGAGTTTTATGGCTGAGTGGAATATGATACAACAATCTGAATGTCTAATTATATATATATGTGCATGTGTAGATAGATGATAGATACAGATAGATGATAGATGATAGATAGATAGATAGGTAGGTAGATAGATAGATGATAGAAAGACAGATGCCATTTTCTTTATTAGGTTTCTACCTTTTCCCTCTTTTATTATTGTTTTTATAAGACTTCGTAAAGATATCCAATATGTGCGTGTATTTATTTCACTAAGTTTAACCGGGATATACTTATTTTGATATGTGAATATATTTCACTCACCCCGGCATAGGAAGAAACATTTGTGTTGTACATTTCGAATGCCAAAAGAAGGTAGTGTTACAACAAACCTTGACAGTCATTGGTTTTAAGGCTCATCACAATTTTCCAAGTCTCTCCTCCACGCTTCATTACAATCCATAAACAATCTGGGGGAAAGCTTTTTAAAGAATCCCTCAAGTCTCTGCATAGAATAAGTTGCATAAAATAATAAAAATACATATTTCTCTGCCAGTATCAGATGACAGAGTTTTAAGAGAAATTGTCATTAAGAAGTTAGGAGATTTTCTTCTTTAGTAAGTGTTAGGAATGTAGAAAGTAATATTGTATTAGAGAATCCACATAGAGTGATGCCATATTCTTCAAAATTATTTGTATTTCTCAAAATACTAATAAAGAGCAGAACTAGGAAAGATAGAAACAGGAAGAAACTGTGCCCAAGGGTTGGAAAAAAATCAATTCAAAGACAGAGAGAGACCATAGTCTGGTGAATATTATATTGAACTAGCAAAGTTACTCCTAAGCAGTAATAAAAACAAAACCAAAACAAAAACACTGCTTAAACAGAAGCTGGAGGTGGCTTGGAAAATGAGAACTGCGGCTCCAGTTTAACATTTTAAAATTATTTTAAATGTTGAATATAAATCTTCAAATTATTTTCCAAACCAGTATGTTTGGGTAGATTGTATATTTAGGCCAAATGAAGCTGAAGTTATAGGTCTGTGGACAAAAATTTCATAGAAATAATTAAGAATTCCCCTGGACTTTTATAAAACAATAGATTTCCATTTTCAAAACATGAATTTTGACTTCCCTATTTATGTGGAAAGGAAGTCGCATAATTCTCAGGTTAAAGAGTAATAAAATGAGAATTTTACTTAAAGAGAAGCAGCCCATAGGATGACAGGGTTACTTATGCCTAAATCCATGATATTGCAAATTAATTAAAAGGGGATGCATCCCAAGAGCAAAAATACAGTGGTAGGTACCTACCAGAGTCACTTCAGGACCACAACTAAGCTCTTTACAACATAGCCGCTGGTGATAATACATGACTCCAAAGTTGCTCTCTCTGATGATTTCTGTATTAAAAATCAGTTGGAATTGCATGCTTCTCTATCAGAAGTGGGCCACATGCTGCATTCGGTTTGTGTTTTGTTGCTGTTTGCTTCTCTTTCTTTACTCAGGAGAGAATTTAGCAACGGCTTCAAGATCCAGGTAGAAACCAAGAACCAGCAGGGCTGACCAGCTAAACACGTCCTAGGAACAGAATCAACCTATTCTGACAACTCCCCAGGGTCTTGGAACAATTTTCAGCAACAAAATCTCGAGTGCGGTAACGAAATTCTTACACAATAAGAAATGTGGTCATTGGAAGGATTACTTAGGAAAGTAAAAGGTGTATGATCATGTTTACATTCCACTTTTGTAGATCATTTCATACGACTTATATTCAGTAAAGCAAGATTCTGGATTCACTAGACATGTATAAGAATAGAAAATGGTTTCTGGCAAAACGATATTACTTTTAGGACCCTGATGAAGTACATAATGAAAATATTAAAGAAGTATATTCTTTCTTATAGAAACAGAATCTGATGCTCATGTTATTTATAATAATCTCAAACAAGTAAAAATGAAATTACCCGACAAATGTTAGTAATAATAAATATTATCAGTCATTGTGCCATGCCTTCAAAATCCCAATGAAGAAGATGCTGTAATTCTGCCTAATTTCCTCTTTAGGAAAATGAAGCTTAAAGAGTTTCACAATTTGTTCTTGGTTATAAAACTAGTGTCAGATCTTTGACTTGAATTTGAGCTGACAGATTCCAAAACAAATTGACTTTAAATACATGTACGTGTTAGCAAACTTTTACTGTAAGGGGCCAAATAGTAAGCCTCTTAGGATTTGCTGGCCATATGGACGATGCCACAAGTACTGTGCAGTGAGAAAGGAACCATGGGCAATACACAAAGGAATGAACTTATCCCTTCAATATCCTAAAAGCAAAAGGTTATGGTTGCGGGTGGGAGCGGATTCGATTTGCCACCGTTTGCTGTACGGTCTTCTTTTTCTGGTTTTAATTCATATCTGTATATAATGAAATATTCTTATAATATCTCTATGGAAAAAGTAAAATTAAAAAGTATTAATGAAGATATATGGAAAAGCAAACAGTAATTTGAGACATCAGAACATGGACTTGATATCTAAAATAAATTAAACAAACACGTAAACTTTGGTTCAATGCTAGCTCTGTAGCTTCTTCATGTTACTTAAGTTCTCTGAGCCTCAAATGCTCTATAAGTTGCAGGTTATTTAATTTACTTTGGAGGATTGTTGTGAATATTAAATTATTCTGTAAAATACATTGCCGTATAAGTTGCAGGTTATTTAATTTACTTTGGAGGATTGTTGTGAGTATTAAATTATTCTGTAAAATACATCGTCCCTGTTAGTCACTCAATAAATATGATATATCGATCTATCTAATGAATTAATATTACATCATCACGTATTTGTTTCAAATACATGTTCCAATTATCAATATAGAGAGTAATTTTTCATTTTAAAGGGTTTGTCATATTTCAGTAAATATTAAAATTTTTCCATCTAAAATAAATGATAAAAAATGTATTTCAGATGTCACCCATCAAATATCTTGTAAAGAAATGTCTGTAATAAATAGTGGAATTGTAAATATGCATATAGAATGCAAATTTTTGATTCATATTCAAAAATCAAATCAGAAGATTTTATAATTGTGTTGTTTTCCTCACATATGAATAATATTCTTTACATAGGTATCATTTTTAGTATAGATGCAATATAAATAATCGTAGAGCATTTGGAAAATTCCAAAAATTATAAAAAAAATAATGCTATAAAGACTACATCTAGAAATAACATTAGTTTAATTTTCTGTAAATTTGTTTTCAAAATTTCATGTCTGTATGTGTGTATGCACGTATGCGTATATGTGTTTCATAAGCATGTATGTGTGTTTTTATAGACCCATTTTTAAGTATATTTGCTATTTAAGCATATATTTATAGACCCATTTTTAAGTATATTTGATATTTTTCATACAGATTGTTAAAAATTATAATATTTTTTCTTTAACCTCATTAGTTAACGAGGTAGTTTGACATCTAAGTTTCACCAACAAAAAAATGAAAGACAATAGGCGATATTCTCCCTCAAAGATCAAGGCTGCAGAATAATTAAACCCAGAGAGAAGTAAGAAAACGCTTTAAAACTAAGTGACGAAACACCAGCTGTGTGTGTCAAAGGCTCCCGCCCCCGGGGCCTTGAAGAGAACACAGACCTCTCTGAGGAGAGGCTGCAAAGGCACCAGGCTCCGCGCCTTTGGAAATGTTTTGCCTCGGTTGGGAATAAGATTAATGACTCTGTGAAATCAAAGCGCGCAAGTGATTCCGGCTGGGACTGACTCAGCTGATGGACCAGCGTAGCCTGAGAAATGGCATCTAGTTGAAATGGCATCTAGTCTTATTCTTGTTATGTTTTATGTCTGTGATTGCTTGCCTTCACAGACATAAAACATAACAAGAATAAGTGTTCAAGCTCATACACCGAAGAAGGAGTTAGAGGTAAAAAAAAGAAAACAATATCCAGTATGAATCGAGCTTAGAAAATACTAAACATTCCATTTGAAAAACCATGTGTATGTGCATTTGTGTGTGTGTGTGTGTGTGTGTGTGTGTATGTGTGTGTGAGAGAGAGAGGGAGAGAGAGAGAGAGAGGAGAGGGAGAGGGAGAGAGAGACAGAGCATAGACTTGTGTATACTTGAGTGTCTACATGTGGTTTTGTGTTTCCGGAAATCAAATTATTTTTCTACGAAAAAGGTTTTCCTAATTAGATATCCATTTTGTCCTGACTGATGACTGAATGTTAAACAGAGAGAGAGAGAAAATTTTAGAAACATCCATCATCCAGGGACCTTACATTTGTTGGATGTTATAGTCTTTCAGTAATAAATTCTGTCTCTCTCATTTGCTGACAGCCCAGGTAAAAGCTTGAAGCTTGATTTCTAAAGATGAAGCGGGTAATGAGAGATTAAAGAAATAAGCCATGTTTTCTGGGTGATGGAATGAATTCTCATGCTTTCTTAGCCACCTCGGAAGACAGTATATTTAATCACAAAGTAGATCAATTAAGATCATTGATTACCTGAAAGATTATGCACCTGAGGGCCATGGATAATTAACTAAAATAAAGCAAAATGAAATAAAAACAAACAAAATACACAAAGTATTCTGTTAAACAGCTAGGACACATCACAGGGAAATACCAACAAGAGCTTATTGATGATTTGCCTCATCTGTCAAATCCGAACAAGGAAATTCACATGTAAATATGAGTTGAAAAAACGTATGAACAGGTTGCTCTTATCCTACAGAAGTCTTCAACTGAAGGGGAAGATGCAAATTCCATGTTTATCGTGATTAATAAATGGATGGGAAGCATTGCAGGAAATGTCTTGAAAATGACCCTGAACATTAGGTTGAACCTCAGTTTGTTTGCAGGGCCTCAGTGCTTTCCCAGAAGAGGGGAGTGGAGGAAGTTCTCCAGCAAGGTCAAGTGCAGACTGAGGATATGTAGGGATAAAGGCTTAAGTGAGAGGCTGGGAATGTCCTGCGAGCTGAAGTCATAAAAAGCCATGCGACTTAATAACATCAGCTCTAATTCTGAAAATAATTCTGTAAACAATGTGGAGGTGAGTTTTTGAGTTTTGTTTTGATTTTTAGTTTTTGTGCGTGTGTTGAAATAGGTGATTACTATGAACAGTTGTTTGGTTTGGTTTTGCTTTTTTAACGTAATTATTGGCTGTTACATTTTTTCCCATCTGTTGGTTATTAGGCCGACAGATAAGATAGGTATTCAATTGACTGATATATGATGCAAATATGGTTTGTCAATTTTTTAAAATTGTAATTAACACTCTCTGGGAATGATTTTGTAATAGGTTTAATACCAGAGGATTATTTGTTTTCTCAGCAGCCTGTCTTAAATTTGAAGTTAATCATGGTGTGTTATACTGCCTAATTTATTAAGAGAGAGATTCATAGACACTAATTATCTGGAAATTTAATTTATTCACCATAGAGTGAACATCTTGAGTACATTTTCTTTGATTGGAATTCTTACATGGTCCATGGGGATACATTAGTAGTAGAAAACATTAACGTCATTTTTATCACAACTTTTTTAAGGCAATATCTGGTCGCATGCCCCGTTTGCACCATCTGTTAGATCAACCGAAGACCTGACCATAACTCAGTGTGAACGCTGCATGTCAGGTGAATGAAGACAACAAATGGCGTGAGTAAATACTGCGTTAGCCACGTTCACTTCAAGGTTACGTGTTTTATGATAGACGTTTAAGGTTTCATTCTATTTAAAAATATATGCCAAAACCAACATGCCAATCAGAAAAGAGAAAGTGATGGACTAGGAATTCTTAGGACTTAAAAGTTCTGCGTTTGCCTTACCCTGTTTTTGTACATTTATCTGTCAGTTACTATCATTTTTAATCCTTTTGCCATCACTGATCGGTGATGACACCTCTAATTCCAGCTACCTAAGTAAAACAAGTAAAAACTTTTCTATGTCTGGAGCCACTTTCCTCCTTTTTTTAAGTGGTCACCAATTCAGTCTCCAGTTTTGTTTGGCGATTCGTGGAGGAGGTGATATGGTGAGGTGGGGTACTCAGCTACATTCAGTGTTGTTTTGAGAACAATCCTTCCCACTCTGTTCTGTTGTTCAAAGACCCTCCCCTCCAAGGTTATCCAAATAATGCTGCTCCTCCCGCCTGCATTAGGGACAGACAGTCTGACACTGAAATGACAGATTTGCTGCCTTATCAAACTGCTTTGGCTCACAATTGATAAAATGTATTTGTCTTCACAATTTTCAATCATCTTCCTAATTTTCTAAAGAAAAGATGATTTTTATAACCCCGTCTTCCAATATTCTTTAAATAAATAGGCATAGATAAATGCTATATTGTCTTTAATATGGAGTATATCAAACATTTTATTGTTTTGTTTGGAAAATCATTTCAGTTTTTAAAGGTCTACTCCTATGTCATGATTTGCATTTGTAAAATGGTCCTGGGATAGAAAAGAGATTTTTTTTTCGGGAAGAGAAAAAAATGATATTTGTAGGAATGTATCCAGTGCCCACTTATTAACAGGTAATGGAGCCTGGGAAAAATCACGGAAGATTTTTTTTTTTTATTATAAAAACCATGGTAAAAACTTGTGTTTGAGACAAACACTAATTCATCAGAGGAAAAATAAGATAGCTAAAGCAATATCTGCAATAAATTGCTATTGTAGATTTCAAGAGAAGAGTTTGAAGCGTATGTTTATTAGTTTGCTGGGCTGACAACACAATGCCACAGACTGCATCGTTTAAACAACAGACATTTATTTTCTCACAGTTCAGGAAGTGGGAAGTCCAAGTTCAAGGTTCTGGCAGTGCCGGTTTCCTCTGAGGCTTCTCTCCTCGGCTAGCAGGTGGTTGGTTACCTTTTTGCTGCCTCTTCACATGGTGGCCCCTCTGTGTGTGTTCACCTTCGAGGGCTCTGTGTGTCCTAATCTCCACTTCCTACAAGGACACCGATGGATAGACTGAGGGCCCACTCCAACGGGTTGGTTTTGACTTAATCACTAAAGGCCCTATCTCAATGCAGTTACATTCCGAGGCAGAGAGGTTAGGGCTTCAGTATATGAATTTTGGGGAGACGCATCATAGCCCATAACACATATGAGCCTGTGGTCTCTTCAGTGAGTGTATTCTTCTTTAATTATGCCTTTTTTTCCTGTCACAGTTTGAAAAATACTGACATAATATTGCTGTTTCTAGGATTGTCCTGATATGTGTGTGTGCGTGTGTGCGCGTGTGTGTGTGTGTGTGTGTGTGTGTGTTTCTTTTTAGTTATTTTCTATTGGCTCCTTACGATGAGCAATGGGGAATTTAGTTAATACCTTCCTTTTTCACATTACTTTCCCTCTTTTTTTAACTTGCGATCTAAAATTCAGCCTTCCCAAGTATGCAGTGCTAGAAGGAGACTAGGCTTTGGGTGGTAAGCGCACAAGGCGATCTACAGATGATGTGTTATGGAATGGAACACTTGAAATATGTTACGTAATAAACAATCACACCCCAATACATTTGATTTAGTTAAAAAAAAAGACAGCCTTTTCATATCTAGTGAAAAAGTATTAGCATATTTTATTTTCCGCAGATATTCTACCCATCGTCACTATATTTCTTGAAAGTAGTCTGGTATCTAGATTGTCAGAGTATATAGCCCTGAAGTACTGTTATTTTTTCCTTAAAAATCATCATTTGGCCTTCATTCTCTAGGTAACCATATTTAATTTTCCACAAACAACCCTAAAGTTAACGTTTCTCTACTTGTTCTTGCTTGATGTTCAATCTCTAGTAGCTTTTTCAGGAAAGGATCAGACAAAGAAGATTCTTCGAATTGTTGCATTATCACAGTTTGTCTGTGGCTTTTATACATAAAAACTACTTCTGCAACACATAATATATTTTCTCTTAGTGTCTTTAAAATACTATTTCATTACTTAGTCTCCTGACGCTGTCTTTTTGTCGAAAGTCTAATGACAATCTGATTTCCAATTCTTTTGAGGTGAATTAA
>NW_011888900.1:1754640-1761973 GCF_000151845.1 Pteropus vampyrus
ACAACAGACATTTATTTTCTCACAGTTCAGGAAGTGGGAAGTCCAAGTTCAAGGTTCTGGCAGTGCCGGTTTCCTCTGAGGCTTCTCTCCTCGGCTAGCAGGTGGTTGGTTACCTTTTTGCTGCCTCTTCACATGGTGGCCCCTCTGTGTGTGTTCACCTTCGAGGGCTCTGTGTGTCCTAATCTCCACTTCCTACAAGGACACCGATGGATAGACTGAGGGCCCACTCCAACGGGTTGGTTTTGACTTAATCACTAAAGGCCCTATCTCAATGCAGTTACATTCCGAGGCAGAGAGGTTAGGGCTTCAGTATATGAATTTTGGGGAGACACATCATAGCCCATAACACATATGAGCCTGTGGTCTCTTCAGTGAGTGTATTCTTCTTTAATTATGCCCTTTTTTTCCTGTCACAGTTTGAAAAATACTGACATAATATTGCTGTTTCTAGGATTGTCCTGTATGTGTGCGTGCGTGTGTGTGTGTTTCTTTTTAGTTATTTTCTATTGGCTCCTTACGATGAGCAATGGGGAATTTAGTTAATACCTTCCTTTTTCACATTACTTTCCCTCTTTTTTTAACTTGCGATCTAAAATTCAGCCTTCCCAAGTATGCAGTGCTAGAAGGAGACTAGGCTTTGGGTGGTAAGCGCACAAGGCGATCTACAGATGATGTGTTATGGAATGGAACACTTGAAATATGTTACGTAATAAACAATCACACCCCAATACATTTGATTTAGTTAAAAAAAAAGACAGCCTTTTCATATCTAGTGAAAAAGTATTAGCATATTTTATTTTCCGCAGATACTCTACCCATCGTCACTATTTCTTGAAAGTTGTCTGGTATCTAGATTGTCAGAGTATATAGCCCTGAAGTACTGTTATTTTTTCCTTAAAAATCATCATTTGGCCTTCATTCTCTAGGTAACCATATTTAATTTTCCACAAACAACCCTAAAGTTAACGTTTCTCTACTTGTTCTTGCTTGATGTTCAATCTCTAGTAGCTTTTTCAGGAAAGGATCAGACAAAGAAGATTCTTCGAATTGTTGCATTATCACAGTTTGTCTGTGGCTTTTATACATAAAAACTACTTCTGCAACACATAATATATTTTCTCTTAGTGTCTTTAAAATACTATTTCATTACTTAGTCTCCTGACGCTGTCTTTTTGTCGAAAGTCTAATGACAATCTGATTTCCAATTCTTTTGAGGTGAATTAATCATTCTGTCTGAATGCCTCAGGATTCATGATTTTTCCTTAAAGTTCAGGGAATTTGTCAAAAAACAAAATACACGTATTTATATTATTTCGTTTTGGTCATTTTTTCCTCTCCATATATGCCATATGATCCTCTCAGTAAGTAGTTTCAAGTGGTTTTTTTTTTTTCTCTAAAAAATTTTTTTTAACTAAAATGTGTGTAATTTATCCTTTTCTATTCTTTTGATTTTCTTCTTTAGAAACTTTTATCTTACATAAATTGTTTCTTCCTTGCTTATTTTCTACATCTGTCCTAAGTAAGTAGAAAGGATTTGCACTCCCTAAGCCTGATGAACTCTCCTAAATAAAAAAATAAAAATAAACAATTTTTCTTTATGAATTGGGATGTACAAAAATATTTTAATTTTTTTTTTTTTAATGAAGAAAAACTGTTACTGTTTCAGTCACCGTTCCCACATTGGTCGGCCACAAATGGTAGAGAGTGATATTAGTGATTGGGGCTTCTCCTCTTCTCAGAGCCATTTTTTTTCTGTCATTCTTGGATTGTAAACCAAAAAATTTCCTCACAAATATACCATATCTTAGAAAGTCATTACGTATCTGTAGGAGTCAGCATTGCAAAAATGAGATTTAAAATTGTTTTTCTGTCAGGGAATTTCCGACTCATCGAATGAAGCCCGGGATTCATGGTTCTGGCAGTTGTTCGGTGCATAAAGACATACCTCCAGTGGTATTATCTTAGGAGCTCAATAAATAGAGATGGCCTCCCAAGAATGTTAGCCTACTTTAAATTGTGCAGGCTACTAAGCTTGCCTGGTGATTTAGCGGCCATCACTGATGAGTGCCATGTCATGTAAGGATTCTTAGGTGTGGGAGTGAGCTTTGGTGCTGTCCAGAGGTCCAGGAAACAGCAGATGATGTGAATCTAAAGAGCACCTTGAATGATTTGTTTTCCTGAACTTAGGTCCTAATTTCAGAGACTTTGAACCCAGGCACTGAAAAACATGAATTAACCACAGCTTTGACTATATTACTAACCAAAACTAAAACTACTTTATAATAATTACAATGGAAAGCTTAATAATAAATATTAGAAAATTTAGCTTATTCAGAAGTGAGGATTCTCTTATTTTTCTGGTTTTCTTTTTCTTTCTTATTGATTCAAGATAAAAGCACAGGCTGTTAACGAGTGCTCTTGGGAAGGAAACTCTGACATGGGTAGGATCAGCAGGAGGCATATTTTACTGTTTCTCATTACGAACAGACTGTGTAGCCTTCACACAATTCTCATCCAAGAAATTGTTTCATCTTTGCTATTTCTAAGTTTCTTGGGGGTTAATAAATTGAATACACCCTTATTTGTGTTTAAGTACACAATCACAAATTTATAGACCATATCATTTAGCATTTTCATCTTCAGCATTAAAACATAATTATTCTTATTAAAGTATTATAAGCACTTCACATATCACATTGAATCTGCTAGCTTAATTGTTGTTATACTAAATGTTCATGAACTTTTTATAGACAAGAATGTCCAAATAAAAAGCAATATTTTGTGACCTGGTACTTTTGTACAATTTGTCTCCATTAAGTTCAGTCTACTTAGAAATTATCTAGGTAACCAAAATTGCCCATTAATTCACTCAGTATTGAATCAGTCAATAAAAGGTCTTAGAAATGCCATTTAGTTAACATTACAGCACATCAGATTTTTTGTCGATATTTCATTTCATCACAAAAATAACATTCAAAATTTACTTGGAAAGGTTAAGTTTGGTATTAAATAAAAATGATTTGCTGTATTACTGTAGTCCAAAAAGAACTCGTCCTTTATTTTAATACAATGTTGTAGAATACATAAGTTTATGATAGCATAATCTTGAATATTTTAGAAAAAGAAGAGTTACGTAACCTGCTGGAGGTGGCCCCAATCACAGGTGCCAGAGTTGGGATTCGAACCCCAATGAACTGGCCCCAGAGCAGGAAGGTCTTGTGCTGCACTGGCCTGCCCATCATCCAGCCACCTCCCCATGAAAAGTGGAAGAGAAGACATCACTTCTTAAGCCTTAAATGGGAATGTGGACCTTGAACACCTCAGATTTTTTTGCTACTCTGAGAATATTCAGGAATATCCGTGAACATACTGAGTATTGATTTGGGGGTTACAAATAACTTAGCAAGTAGGCATATTCAAAAACAGGGAGTCTATGAATAATGAGAATGCTTAATGGATAGGTACTTGGATAGATAAGTAGGTAGATAGATACGATACTTAGATAGAGACAGGCATAGATGTTAGGTAGTATATTACCATTCATTTCCAAAGGATATTATGCCATTTTGTGTATAGGTGAAGTCAATTACAACGGTGTATTTCCATTGCCAGTGATAATTGCCATAGCGGGAGCCCGACCATCCTGTGACCTTGGATAAGTCATTTGCCCTTTCTTGACCTTAGTTTTCTCATGCAAACTATTATGACAGATAGGGTCTGGGTGAACTTTAGTCCCTTCTAGCTCTCTTATTCTATGCATATGTGTCCTTGCTGCTGTGTCTCCCATCCAGGAAACCTTGGCACTACTCATATTCCTAACAAGCCAACAGATCTGCCAAGAAGCACACATTGCAAAGTTGTAGCCAGGTACAAGGAGACTGGGGTGAACACTGAAATAGCGTGGCTTTATCTTTAGAGATAGAGGGAGGTTCTGCTTCTCCTCCTCTTCCCTCTCTTTGTTCTCTTCATCTCTCTCCCCTTCCCCTTCCCACTAGAGAAATTCTAATGAAAGTTATAGGGATAAATCTAGAACTCAGAGAAGTCAGGGCAGTAAATCTGCCATTGGAGGTAGGTGAATTCAGAAGAAGATGAGTTCAGGACGAAAGACAACCCAAGAGACTCATATTTCACCCAGAGTAAAATCTACCACACGCCACCGTTGTCTCTTTTTACATTCTTGGTGGTCGTATGTAGCAAAGTTAAGTTTCTGACACTTTTAATTTTTGATTTTTTTAAATCTGAGATTGTTTATCTGTTCAATTATGCATGCAGAATTTCCTATCATTTCCCCGAATTTGTTAATAATATTTAAACACAGTGCTTTTTAACTGCTTAGAAATAAAGTACATTTTTGAAGAAGGCTTTTTAAAAATAAGGTCTCCTGGAAGTAAACATTTATGTTTACTTCTAGTTGTTTATGTAACGTTATAACTTATATGCATATTGAGTGTTCTGGTTTACTTAACATTTGTACATAGATGAACTGTTTTGATCCA
Organism: Pteropus vampyrus; assembly: GCF_000151845.1. NCBI lineage: Eukaryota > Metazoa > Chordata > Mammalia > Chiroptera > Pteropodidae > Pteropus > Pteropus vampyrus. Next base: position 1,759,137 of record NW_011888900.1, read on the forward strand.
GCGTGCATTATATAACTTACGTTTAACTTATTTGACGTTTTCAAAGAAAATACCCCAGTATAAATTTAGAATGTAGAGAATGTGTCCTTCTTCACAGTTAAATAAATTAAAAGTTAATAAATATAAATGCTTAGTGCTGATAAGTCCTAAATTAATACTGTTATTTGAATGTTAATAATTTTCAGTGTTTTATATATTATCCCAATCTTTTCTTTCTATTGTTTATTTACATTCAATGATATCTATTTCATAACCAATATGGAATGATAAGAAAATGTGGATCATTAGCTAAATGAACACTGAAATATTTTGGTTTTCATAATAAGTGTAAGCATTTTAATCACGAAATAAATATTATAGCTTATCAATTCTATTTCCACTTAGTTTCTAAAACCAAAATATGAGGAGAAATAAACAAGCACTCATTATTAGAAATTTTCATTAAACAGGTGTATATAATGACTGAGGGAGGTACTGGCAGGGTTTTAAAGCCGTTTGTCAACCACTAAAATGTCCCTGAGCTGTTAATTATTGAAGATGATTATTTCACTAGCACACAAAAAAATTCCTCATTAATATGACAAAAGGTGAATGTTCTCATTAGGCATTTCCTTGTTTTGAGGACTACCTGCCAACTTTGTCTCCTTTGTCACAAATGATAATGGCAAGTAGAAATTTCGCTCAATAGGTACTCTCATTTTATTTAGAATGTGTAAAATCACAATTTAGAAATTAAAACTTTATATTGTCTTAAAAAAAGATGTTCATCTGAAAATTCACACTGATTACACAAAAAAGAACAAATTATTTAAAGCTTTTAGAAAATATCGCCTACATATTTTGTTGTTTACATGATCCTGAAAATTATCAGATTTTTCTTTGTCTTCTTCTCCTGCCTTCTTAAGATTGCTAACTGAAGATTTTGGGGGGAAATTTTATTGTTGCCACTGTCCTGTTCTACAGGTTTTCAGTTTCTCAGGGAATTATGATTCTTTCTAGAAATCTGGTAATATAAAGGTTGAATCTGTTGCTATTTCTCACAGGTCTCCAAGTTTTACCTTTTTTTTCTTTTTTTACTCTTATTTTCTCTGTTAAGATTGGGTAAATTCTATTAATCTATCTTCAGATTTACCACTTTTACCCTCTATCATCCCCACTCCGCTACTGAGACCATCAGCAAGTTTTTTATTCCTGTTATTGTACATTTTTTGAATTCCACAATTTCCATTTTTTATAACTTCTATTCCTTTCCTGAAAATTTTCATTTTTAACAGTGTTTTTATGATAGTTGCTTTAAAATCCTTTTCAGATAACTGAAATAATCAAGTCTTACCCCATGACTAGGTCGGCTGTGATATATACACACACCCCGTGGCCTTTTTTACAAGATACATTAAAGTTAAGTGTGGCGTGGGAAGCCATCCATCATTTGACCGTTGGACCCCTTCCTATTTAGCTTCTTATTCATCATTTCATATCATTCTCATTTTACTCGTGACTCAGACCAGTTAGTTTCTTGTGTACATTATTCTGTTTATACTTTTTTAACTTGCTTGGGCTACTTCTTATTCCTTGAATCTCTCTCCCAACTTTCTTTATTTAAATAACTCAGACTTTAACGCTCATATCCAACTCTGTCTCCTCTTGGAGGCTTTTGTGTTCTTTATCTTTGAACTACAGGTGACTCTGCAGTTCACCTACAATTCCCTGCGGATACTTTTTGGGTTCTTATATATTCAAATGGCCTGGTCACTTTGTTTGAAGAAGAGTCCACACCTCCTTCACCTTAACCCTACCTCTCCTCATTCAACTTCTGTTCCTGCCAATTTATCTCAGAAACATCTTTTTGAACCTCAAGCATACATATTTTAGAATAATAAAAAGGCAATTTAAGGAATCTAGTGATTTTTTTCCATTAAGTATTCTTATTTAAATGTAGCTTAAATGTAGCTTTGTGATAAATTACAAATTATTTTATCTGCTCTAAGAAATTTTTAAAAAGCAAATCTTTATCATTCTTTTTTGTTCTTATACATAATGCTGAGGTTTTGAATCCATGCAAAGATTATTTATTTATATACATTTTCCACAATTTCATTTTGTTTTATTGCAAGGAGAGTTAAACACTCAGGTTTTGCTACACAAAATGACTTAGACTAATTTTCAATACAGAAGCAGTATCGAAAAGATATTTGAGAAATTAGAAAAGCGACCATTTTAATTTCAAAGACAGTCGTTTCATCTAATTCAATGGTGTTCGAAAGGTTATTTTTTCTTATAAATGACTTTAAAATGGTATTCCCTATGAAATATTAGACTACGTTTTATGCGAAACACATTTTGCTAAGAAATCAAACATTATTCCTTTATTATTTTGCATCATTTAAAAAATGTTAACTGATAGAAAATTAGACAGTTATCAGGATGGGAAAAGAGGATCATATATCTTCTCTTCTTATGAGACAATAACTCTAAAAATGTTGCTCTCACTTCTGTTTTTGTAAAGGACTGAGGGAGCCCAGTGACCTTGGTGCAAGGCATTGAAGGAGTCTGAGGACTGGCAGCAGCTCTGGGTTTCAAGTCGTAGAAGCTGCAGGACAATGGCAGGTCTGGTGGGGCATGTTCCTTACAATCCTAGGAAAATATATTTTAAAGGAGATAATATTTAGTTGGGCATAAAACTAGAAGGGTTTTTAATTGTTAACAGTAACTCAAGCGCTGTCAGTGTTAGGTCTGTGGACATGTTACGATCCCATTTGGCTGATGATTTCATTTATGATATTAGTGATGATTTAGGTATACGCTGGAGAGAGACAATTTAGTGATCGTAGAGCGTC